>NC_056735.1:1774164616-1774249616 GCF_019279795.1 Protopterus annectens | reverse complement strand
CTTAATATGTCCCGGTTTTGTTAAGCTGAAATTTTGTGTGTTGGAGCAAGTTAATCTGAATTGTACAGGAGACTGGAAGAAGCTTTTACTTCACCAGGAAATGCTTTGGCAACTGCCACTTGATGCCACTAATCACCCCGGTATGAATGATGCAATTCCCATTACTAGTAACTTAAACATAGAGCATTGAAATTATAAATAACCGTGTTTTCAATGTTTTTTTTCACTAGACAACCACTCAATCTTTACTTCCACAATTGTTGCTTTATTTATTCATTTTACTAAGTACATTAGTGCAATTATGGGTGCGTGTGTCTGGAATCAGCTTTTTATGTGTTGTTTGCATTTTATCAGTTATTCAATGGTTCTGATGATGTCTTGAATGACAAAAGCACTTAACCATGGTTTTAACTGGTGTTTAATAAAGAATTCTGTGTTTGAGTCTCGAGCGAGCTGGTCATTTGATTCTTATGACTATGGATAAAAAAGAAACGGCTAATGTAGCCTGGGAAAGCCATTCTTCCCACACACATACCTCCCTGTAACTGACCATCAGGTGCCACCAGCTGCTTGTTTACCAGGTCTGCCAGACCTGCCTTAGCCTCGCTCAGACTCAACCCAACCCATGTCCAGGGTTTGTGACATTGCAGACACTGGTGAAGCATCATACTACTGTGGGGAGTGTACCCCAACTGACCCCACCCAGCATAATCATTGCAAGCGTGGCAATGGCTGCATTTCCAGGGGGTGCAGTCATGCTTTCCCAAATGCACAACCTCCAAACCAAGTGGTATATGACTTGCAGTGCACAGCTTACCCAGCTGTTAATGCTGCTACAGCAGTGAGCATAAGCCACCTCCTTTCCCCCCAGGATGGGTAAGCCATCATCAGCCAATAACTTTCAACTTTCCCTATCTGGGCCATCCATCACCTATACTGCTCAGTCTATATCACTTCAGTGAATCGTCACTTCAACAAACGGCATTTTATTAGAAATGCCATTCATCAAATTCCCCTCATGTGGGGGGCTGCACCTCACACCCCCCCACTAATTATACTAACTCCGACATCGCACTACAGTGGGGAAAGGGAAAATCTCCTGATCCTCACTGTACCACAGTCTCACTATGAACAGTTCAACAAAGAGCATGTTCAATGTAATTGTTATGAAAATGTCGCATGATTAACTGATTTTTCTCTGAACTGATAGGGACCCATACTGCTCATCAAATATGGACCATCTGGGGTACAGTCAGAACTTTAACCCTTTGTGTCATGGGGGTGGGAGAGACTGGGTAAGTTTTACGTGCCAGGTTTATTCTGAGGGGTAATGCAGATGAAATCCATATGCCACATCAGTAGTTCTTTAACATAACCTAGAACATTTAGACCAGTATGCACAAGTTAACCTTTTACATTCACTTTTCAAGGCATATAGTCTTTCTTTATCTTTTCCTGGCTTTGTTGTACTTTAGGAAAGTTTATGGTTTGGCAAATTGCAGCAAAGGCTATTCTCTAAATTTGTAAAAGGGTCAGAGGGGTTTCCTTAGTTGAACAACCCTTGCTGCTCACTTAGCTCCATTGATCTAAATGAAGATTTGTGGTTTCACATATTATCATAAGAATGTCTGATGGACAAAAATGGGCAGCATGTGCCATTTTTTTAATAAAGTATTACTAGATAGGCTAGATATTAAGTATGGAAACAGACCTGTAGTCAGAAGATTAAGTATATTTTTGTTGCCATCTTCCAGGTCAATACAGCATCAGAAGTGATTTTTGTATTAGGCAAGCATTCATCTCTTGGTTTACCTGCATCTCATAAACACATTGTTAATAATTAATAACTTCTGTTATATCATGATGTTATGACAAGTCAGCTTGTCAGAATTTAATAAGATTTAATGATCATTATCTCTACATCCTCCTAACCTTCAGTCTGGTGGTTTGCTCTGTTTTATAAGTCACTTAGGATTATTTCCTGAAATCCTTAATATTGTTCACATTACAAGTGTACATTATAAAACGCACTACACTCAAAGCTTTCATTCATATTTAATATAATGCACACTGGAGAATAGCAATCAGTAGCAATACCTGTGGTTGTAGAAAACGATTAGTAGCAACTCAAGCAGATATTTCCTGCCAGTATACTTTGCTAGAAATATACTAATAAATCAGGTTTATTGAGATTACTCTTGTGTGTAAATGTGTTGACTTTTAATTTCTACATTGATTTTTAGCATGGTCGAACAGGTTTTGACAAATTTTACATTTTTCTCTTTGCCCTAAGAGTCTAAGGTCAGTAATCTAATATGGCAATTAATTTACCACTACATAGGCACGACATCTAAGCTGCTTGTGTTTGAACAGAAGGTTTGCAATTTCATTATAAAATTACTTGAGGAGATATAAAAAAATCAATGACCATAGCAAAATAGTATGATTTTCCAGGTCTCACTCATAAGCAAGACATTAAAAGAAGGAAGCAATAGAATTTCATTATCTGGTTGATTTAGTCTGCCTGTAGTCATATTTCTTTAGTATGCATGGGATTATGGGTAAAATGGGAGGGGCTGAGATGAGCTTGCATTATATCTCACCATTCTTTTCATGTCAACCATGATTTTTTTTTCTGAGTTGCTATTGCCACTGAACACTGCATACTATAATGACAACAGACTTCTTGTACAAAGAAAGGATCTGTGACTCACATTCCCTCACATCAACAAAACAATGCAAAAGAAAAAAATAAACTACAAGCATCCTGATACATAAAAAGGCTTAAAAAATACTGTTTAATCTGGATTTTAAACAAAACATGGAGACATTTTGCTGTTGGTTATCATTTTTGTTTTCCATTGTGTGTGATATTGTGTTTAACGTCATCTCTCCAGCAAGAGAGACTGATGATTACACAGTCTAAGCTAGTGTTCTGTCATGGCCACCACTGCTGCCTTTCTGTACATTGTGGACATCTTCAGAATGCTGATTAAACTTTCTTGAAAATCCTTGTATCCATATAGTGCAACTACTATAGATGTATATTAGCCTAGTCATGGTTCAGTTGTAGATACAGTCCATGCAATCAGTCTGCCTAATGCTGGACTTCCTGTGTCATTTTCCAGGCCTGTGTGAAGGTTTTGCTTAGATTCTGTTATGGCCAGAATTCTTCCTCACACAAATCTTGCTATCATGTGCAGAAAAGCATGCATTGGGCATTTTGTCATTCCCTTGTGCCATTGCTGAAGGCACAGAATATGAAGGGTAATGGCCCTAAGTCATGTGATATTTTCATGACATCCCTGGTTCTTGATACTTCATCAGGCATATGCTGCAGTAGTTGGTATGTGAGCAGGGAAGCATATTAATGACTTTTTAAGGTACAATATGTCATAGGTTCATAGGTACTTAGGTAGGTACTAGGCTATTGGCCCTAGGGCCTATATAAGCCTAGCCAAAAAATGTACCCTGGCTTTCGCCACCCAAGAAAATTATTTTCCTGTGCCCCTATTGAGCAGAGCCACAAAAGTGATCCCTGGGGTGAATTTCCCATTTCCCATCGTCCGTGTCACATTTTCTTTTTACCGCTAAACATTGCCAAATGCTTTTAAAAATAACCACTTTAGGCCTGATACATTCTGAGGAAGTATGTATTACTGTCTAAGGGCATGAAAAAAAGCACAGTATCACTTAATACATACCTATTAACAGTGTGAGTTTTGCTCATTTAAAAACATGTTTAACAACAGGATACAAAACCTAGGTTACTTAAGTCACATTTTGTATCACAGCACAGGGGAAAGAAATATGAGGAGAGACATTACTCTGCTGGAGTTTATGATCAGCATAAAATACTTCAGACTTTACTTTCAGATGATACATTAAGTAATCTTTGCTTGCCCAGGTCATAATATTCAGGGTGTAAGAATCTAATACTCAGCATATGCCTGTTTTCCTCAGTCTACTGTCATATGTTTATTATACTGTTCTTTGTAAATTCAGACTTGAATTTGTCTAAAACTTTATTTAGCTCTTGTAAAGGATGTTTAAACCTTCCTGGAGCCATTCTTGAATATTATGCAAGTAACACCTGCCTGTTTTGCTGCAAATAGCTGCAGTAGTGAACAATTTACCTAAAATAAATGTATATCTTTGGAAAACTTGCAGAAAGTTATGTTTAATCTTGAATAATTGTTATCCTTTCATTAAGCAACTATGGCTTCACACAAAGCATTCTGATTGTGCATGCAAGAAGGCTGGATATGCTGTTCCTATGAAATGTTGCTCTGATAGAAAAATAAATGCAACTGCATATTTCTGTTGACCTTATTTATGGGCCAGTGCCTGTGCAAATCAATTAAACAGCAAAACTGGTGATACAAGCAGTCTGCACTCATTTGTCACTCAGAAATAGCTGATGTGGTATTACAAACAATGATCACATCCCACTGACTGCAGCAAACTGTTAGAACAGTTGCTGTAATAACTGGTGTAATACATTATAGTGAATCCGCTGAGTCACCACATACTCTTTGGGCTATTACTAGATGAGTTCTGTTAACCAGTCGTAATTCTTAACATTAATGTTCTCGACTAAATCAGTATATTTCTTTTCAGTCATAAAAAATGTGAGTTGAAACAGTGGCTAGCTCTACGGACGTTCACTGAGGATGTAGGGGACAATAATAATAATAAAAAGGGAATAAAAAGAAACATGATGTGTTTGGTCTATAATAGGCAGAGGGCGCCATCAATTACTATCCACGTTTCTGTGCAAATGAGGGAAGACAAAAATGTACATAAATGTGTTGTAAACTCTGCAATAAACATTCAGCACTCATGCCAGCTTATACATCTGATTACATCCAGCATAAAAGAGTTGCCTGTCTATGTACCTTTTTATTGTTTTCAATATCTGTTCTCTACAGAGTTTCACTGCTAACATCCGTGTTTGAATTATCCACCTATTTATTGAAATGATGGCTTAAAATGAGTATTTATTTATATTCATTCATTATCTGGCTTCTGGCTCCATAAACTATGTTAGCTATGACTAAAGACCAAAGGGTGGGCCTGAATTAAACATGTACACATACTGACATCTGGAAGTATATACAATTTTGCAGGTTTTAGCATATTAATAGAAGTGAAATCAAACAATTATGAGACTGTGAAATAGTAATCCAAAATGTAAAGAAGGTATCGGATAGACCAAGTATAAAATTTAAAATAACAACTTTGAATAATTTCCTTTGCTTATGGTCCCCTGGATTTTTAGAACAATGAAAGTGAGGGTAGGGGAAACATGTCTGGTAGGGAAAAAATAACAGATGACAAGTTTTTATTTATGTATTTATTTAGTTAGTTAGTTGTTTTTAACTTAATAACATCACATCTGAGTTAATTCACATCACTATACCGTTAGTTAGGTAATTGTTTTTAACTTACTAACCAAGCATCTAAGTTAATGCACATCACCATACAGTTGTAATATGGGCAGTTAGGGTATTCCATTGCAAAGGTGATTCTTTTGGAAGGCCTCTGCCTTTGTACTAAATCCCCTGTAGGCATGTTAGGTGTTGCCGTTACTTCTTGAGAAAACAGAAGTAGACCGAGATTTGGATAGTGAGTAGATTTTGAGAAAAAGTGCAATAGATGCACTACAAGAGATCTACACATAAATTAATTAAATTGGAAACTGGGCACACAATATGCAAATGAAATGGTGGGGAGATTTTGCTGATGACCCAGTTTTGTGATAGCAGAAGGATAATCTGGAGTCTAAGCATAAATGCAGATACCTAAAGTGTTCAGCATTCTGCATTGTAACTTAATCTGATTTGTACTTGAAGAGATGGCTGGCATGTGTCAGCCTTTGCATCATTACACATAGAATTGATTTTCCCATTTTGACATCAAGCTTTTTTTCATTCTGAATGATTTTTAGATTTGTATGAAGTCAGATTTTAAGCTGTATAATATATCACAAGAGCAGAAGTAAAATGTCATTAGAGTAACAACAATGTTAGAGTCTGCAGGATTTAGTTGTAAGGTAAATAGGGGAAAAATATTGGACCAGATATGGATCGATGTGGTACACCAATTACCAGAATGCTTCATGGGAGTATTTTTTTTATTTTGAATGTGTCTTTATTTAAGTAATTTCTCCAATCCCTGCTTGGGCGTATGCCAAAGCCAATATTTTCTAATTGGTGAATAAACAATACATGAGTGATTGGGATGAGCATGTGTTAATTCTATCAAAAAGATTCCTATCATGAAATTATTAACTATTTCTCTAATCCCTATATTGCTGACTGTCATCAAAGATGTAATGTTGCTGTTATCATGTGAAATTTAGTTAAAAAGTGTCATTTTTGTACTGGAGACAAATAGCTGTTTAAATATCGCTGTTTCTAGTAGTCTGCCAATAGATGGCAGGAATGATATTAGCCTATAGTCATCTAGGGAGTCATTTCTTTTTGTATATTAGTGTCATAATAGTTTTGTTTCCAGCTTTGAGGAGTAAGGCTATTGATTAGAAATACATTCAGTTCAAAGGTTTTATAAGACAAAGTTTAGGTTGGAGTTTGTTAAAAGGAGCCTACACAAAGTCATAGAGATTTGATAAGGGAACTTTAAGTTAACAAAATGTATTATGGTTTAATTTTCAGAAGTTAAATTAGAAATATAATATTGATGTCCAAATGTGTAAGTTATGCAGTTCCTAGAGAAAATAAGGCAGTGAATGCAGTTTTAGTGTGTCCCACCAATCTTTCAGTTTCTCTCCAAAATTGATTTGGCCTGTTGGAGTTGTTTTACTCTTACATTTTTGTATGTAGTTTGATTTAGTTAATTTTACCTCTACTCAGCATCTATTTCACATGTATAAATTCTGGTCCTTGAGTGAAAAAAAGTCCAGAAGGCCTTTTGTGTGCCATAAATGGTCTCTTTGGTTGATTTTATTAGAGATAACCTTGGTGAACGATGATGTTTTATTCTCCTTCTCCTTTGACTCCTTGCTAGGAAAAGCCTGTTTCAAAGGTTAAGCGGTACGGTGTGGAAAGCAGCTGTGACGTCTTTTACAGTGGTGCATTCTAGAATTGGGGAACTGTCTACTTCTAAATGTGTGCTAGCTTCTTCTTTGTGACAGAAACTGGTAGCTGTATAACTAACCTAAATGGTCAACAGATGAGGAATGAGCAGTAACTCCTAAGGTTGTGTGCTAGTAATTTCACAGCAAAACATATTTCAGGTCTGCTTATTAATAAATCCAATGATGATCAGCTTCCAATCTAGAAGAAATGACTACTAAAGGCAAAAAGTTATATATTTTTAGTCTCGTAGTTCAGGTTCTGTGTCACCCATTTCCTTCACGTGGACACACATGCATGCATGCAAGCTCACAAGTACACACACACACACACACACACACACACACACACACACACACACACACACACACACACACGCGCACACACACACACACACACACACACACACACGTAAGTTGTCTTGTGACAAGGGTATTGTGGGATACATAAACAGTCCCAGCTATTCCATTGTTTCCATGTATCCAGCCTCCTAAAATATTTTCCTAGGTGGTTGATTTGCAGCTCATTACAGCAGTCTGACTTCAGGGCCTGAAGCTGCATCTGTGGCCATTGACAAAAGGTACATTTACACTTCTGAGCTCTGCAACTCTTCTTTACTGCTGAAAAGCTAGCTATCAAGCTAGAAAATTAAGTAACAGGTGAGCACCTGGCCAATAGATTCCTTCTGACCATGGATATTTTTACTGCTCCTTTTCTTTGCTAAGGTGCTCTAAAAGGATCTGGAATTGCTTGTGACAGAGGCTGCTGTGCTGTGCATAAGTTGTACACAGGTTCCATATAGTGGCAGTGAATTAGAGAAAACATGTGCATTAGGAATGCAGTCACTGTTAGTAGTAAGCACGATGATGCAGTTTCCGTAGGTTCAACCGAAGCTAAGAAAACTGCATCATTGTGCTTACTGCTAACAGTGACTACATTCCTAATGCACATGTTTTCTCTAATCCACTGCTGCTATTTATACTCACTGTCTAAAGGTTAATGTTCTGCTTGTTCCACTCTAGATGTATATCTTACATTTACACCCCTGGGTTTTTAACCCATTTACATAAGTTTCTGGAGACTATTGACATGCTCTGCAGTAGCTCTAGCAATACCTGAATTAAGATATAGTTATTCAAGTGGCCTCCACTGAACATCCTCTGGTCATCTACCGGACAAAGCATTAAAGGGCATGAGAAGGCACGACACCTGTTTAATAATTATTTTAAGACTTTTTAAGATGTTTAGGATTCTGGCACTAAATAGTCCAGTCTTATTATTCAACTCTGGATAATGTTCCCTGGGTTAATGTTAATATAAGTTTGGTCATAATTTAGAAATTTTGATTTAATTACTTTTCAACTGAGTGTTAGTTTACTTGTACATTTGATTAATAGGTAGGTCTGACGAAGCTTACTTGCAAAAGAGCTGGTTATAAAGTGGCCAGTCTCCTCTCATAGGTCCATCTCTATACAAAATGAATGTAACACTGTTAACCAATAAGAACAGATTTCCATATTCCTAATGTGCTGATGCTCTACAGGGTATAAATATCCCAACTGTTTGTGGAGTACTTGTTACAAGACAATTAAAATAAAACGAAGAGTGATTTTTGCCATAGCGCTTATCTACCTATGTTGGACATTCTTCAAAAATAAAACTTTTGAAAACCAAAAGGAAGACCTTAGTGGTTTTATTCAACTTTTGAAATAGGAAAATATGCGATCGTAAATTGGGGACTGGGTTTATTCTTTTAAATTGACTTGGAAGCTTGCCAGCTGGATTGAGTTCATCATCTGGAATTTAATCTTTGTGCGGTTATTTTTTAAGTTAGAATCACCTTTGCGATTCAAACTAGGAGAAGCCTTGGGGTACAGCCTCTCAACGTGAGAATCCTCAGTGCTTCTTTTCTGATTAATCTAAAGCTAGAGTCAAATAAACTCAACAGTCAACACGCAAAACCCTTTTCTGCATAACTAGTACTACTTAGAGAATAAACAAAGCCTTTAGATTTACGTTGTAAAAATGTAGCTACATACCCAACAAAGAGCAGTCCTATGGGGAAATTTTCCATCACAGAACTCAGTTGAATAAGAAAAATAATAGATATTTCAGACCACTGATACATTTATGCCTAATGGGTATTAAACAGAAATGGTGGCTACTCAAGGTCTTAAATCTAAAATAGTTAAAGGTGGCCATACTGAGCATTTTAAGACTAACAGGTGAATTGTTTAGAGATAAAGCAGTAAAATTAAAAAAAAATCATCACAATGTAAAATAGCACAGAATATAGAATAGAAATATCAAATCTGGCAATGAGTAAGAGTTGTAAGAGTTGTTCTACCAACATTTTCTGCCAGATACTCCAATATTTACTTGCTCCTTAACCTTCCTTTCAGTAGTGTTTTAGCCATACAAAACCATTGTTTCTTTTATTTATTCTTTACATTTGGAACATATACAATACTTTAAATGCTGAATGAGTATCTGAATGGGTAAAGCTCCATCACTGCACTTCTAACTTCCAGCATTAATTCAATTATTCACATACTGCAAGAGACAGATATACTGGTGTACAACTGTAAATAAAGATCGACAGGTCATTTAGTCTCAGATCTTTTTCAGAGGCTAAGAGGCCAACATCCATTTTACTTCC
Organism: Protopterus annectens; assembly: GCF_019279795.1. Classification (NCBI taxonomy): domain Eukaryota; kingdom Metazoa; phylum Chordata; order Ceratodontiformes; family Protopteridae; genus Protopterus; species Protopterus annectens. Next base: position 1,774,239,860 of record NC_056735.1, on the reverse strand, counting down.
TCACCTGAGATCTTTAGTTCTAGGAATTGCCAAGCGGCATCTCCTAGTTTTGCAAAGCTCACCGAAATTATGTATTCGAACATAACCTTAGGTGGTTCAAACATTTGAGTGATAGGGTATACTTAATGAAAATAATACACATATCCTGTTGCCTGTTGTTGAGGCTTGATTACACAACTCGAAACTGGGTCTTTGGTAAAAGAGATGTGCATAGTGGTGCAGGGGGAGAATCTAGTCAACAAACTAAAAATTTACTTGTGATTTTGTCACATCAGAGCTTAAAGAGCATACAAATGGTATCATATGTGCTACTGACTTATATAAAGTGTCTATCTGAACCCCAAAAACTGATCCCTCTTTCTAAAGCACACCAGAGTAATCAACATCTATCTAAGCTTGTAAATCGAAACATTTTTGCATTATGTCTCTTTACTTCGCATAGAATGTAGTATATAATATTGTCACTTTACTAATAGACATTGCTCCCTACCTTCTAATTAATCACTGACCGATATCAAGTCAAAGTTAACCATGCATGGATTTAACGTATGGACTCTAGTACACACTGTTTCCTGTATTACCTGAACTTTTCTTTCATCCTACAGAAAAGTGTTATGTATATACTTCAGTTAGGACACATCAAGTTGCCTCAAAAAGAGTTTTCTCACTACAATAGATAGATCTGAAATGCACTTACTGTAAATATCCTAGAGTTCCTGCTAGATAAATTCCCCAAAAAAAAAAACACTTTTGTGAATGTTAAGGTCACATACAGTGCCAGTAATACACTTCCTTTGTCTAAAAGTCTAGAATTAAGAATGTGATTCCCTCACTTTTGATATATTTGTTCCCATGGACCTGTTACACTAACCAGTCAATAGAATCTCTACATTATCATTGTTCTCTGAACCAGGAGAATGCTTCATCAGCTTGAAATCTGTACATCTCAATAAGTTAGCAATCAATTAGCAATCAATGGACTTGAACAGCAATGGCTTGCACATGCTTTGAAATCTTTACTCATTTTACCTGTTCTGAAAGCTATTAACATTCTGAGTTTTAAACATTAATATCCTGTTGGAGTTTGCAGGAGACTAAAGGCCTGAGGTAGTCATGGTGCTTTACTACAACAAACAGTGAAAATAGATGCGGAAGAACTGTCTAGTACAATTCACTCTGAGTGATTTCTTCCAGGTACCCCCCAACATGTACATACACACACACACACACACACACACAGTTGTAGCACAATGTTATGTACACAATCTTTAAAGAATTATTTTTTTACCTTATTTCTGCAGTTTATAATTTAGCCCTGATCTTGCCACATATCTGAGAAGATTCTACATACAGCTCACTTACATAGTGAAGAAATAAATAAAATGTTTCCAGGCCCCAGCACACAGATGTCTGCTAGATGGAAAATGGGAAGACCTCCCACACAGCATTGGAAATGATACACTGTATCCTCATTAAAACATTCACTCATAAATATGCATACATATCTAATGTCAGTAACAGGCCCACTGCCACAGTATACCTTCAACTGCAGCCTTATTGCAAAATACCTAGCCTGCGTGACAGTACTCAGCACAATATTACCAGAAAAGAAAAAATAATTCCTTTTTGAGGGATGCAGTTCCCACATGACAGGGGTCAACCAATCATTTTGCTTATAATGAACACAGCAAAACAATGGAGCTATTCATTTCGACGATCTAATGATCTCTGTTCAAACAGTGCTAAAATAAACAATGATCATGCGTAAACTACAGTCTGCATGGAGGCCTGTTAAAGCCATCCCAGTCATGTTTCAGTAGTCATGCCAGTAATTCAGACAACAACAGAAAAACTAAAGACGTAAAATTTAAAAAGTAAAAAGTTATACGTATTCAGAAGTCAACTGTTAAATTAACAGTGTGGTAAAACACTGGTATATCCTTAAGGGGCTATTTCCATATGCTGCTATTCTTTCTGTGATGTTTGTGAAGACTCTAGCTTGGCTGGGTCAACCCCCAAAAGGTCTAAACACAAAAAAAGATCCCCCCCAAAAAAAACTTTAATTGCCCATAACATCCCTTGCTAATGTTATATACATATATATATATATATATATATATATATATATATATGTAGACACACACACAGACATATATATATATATATATAGACACACACACAGACATATATATATATATATATATATATATATATATATATACATACCAACTTATTTGCACTGTAGATTGCACTACAATGGGGACAGGGTTAAAACTCTCTCCATGCTGTACCACGATCTTGGACAACAGTCTACTGCATTTATCTAAATGTGCAACAGTACATTCTGAGCAATTAACACAATGAATGGCACCCATATACAAACACACACGCACACACACACACACACACACACACACACACACACACACACACACACACACACACACACACACACACAAACACACACACTCATATATAAAGATATATGTGTGTGCGTGTGTGTGTGTGTGTGTGTGTGTGTGTGTGTGTGTGTGTGTACTAACATATATAAATTAGATCACTGTAAAGACCAGAAAGTACAATTAACATTCATTGGTATAATTTCTGGACTTCATTTCATGAAAATAGAATTTCACTTTTGTGTGCACCATAAATCAGTGTCCCTGATCATCCTGGTTGTTGGCTTGATTCCCATATTTGGCATGCATCTGAACTGTAACAACTTTTACAACTATGAAATATTGGTTTGCTAACTGCATATGCCTTGTGCAAGTTAATTGTCTATAGACATCAGGCATATAGTCATTCCCTCTACAAAAATATGTTGCGTGCTCTAGATGGTGTTGGATATCCTCTTGAGCTCTGGTATGTACAAACATTGAATAAAATGTCATATACATGCATATACATAAACTGTGACTGACTTTGTCTTTGGTCTGTTGAAGCATTTTTCCACTATCCCAATGTATTCTGTGAGTCATTGTGGTAAACCCCTGACACAAGCACATTTTATATGCCATGCTGTACAAAATGACTATATCGAAACTCTGGAAACAAGGCAGTCAGCCACATGACCAGCATGCAGCATGACCTGTACTAGACAGAACAGCAGCAAGTGAAGCTGGGCATGGCTTGGAGGCAGAATAAGATGGCAGTCATGCAGGATGATCTCATGTAGGCAGTGACAGGGGCAGTAAGTGCTAGAGCTGGCAATGTGGCCACATCTAGCCAACAGTTTGGGCCATGAGAATTGTAAAGTGATACCATCACATAGACTAAACATGATACATACAGTATTATTGCTATGTTATACTGGTCTGTGCATTGGCTGTCCACATTGTGCATCAGGCATCACATTAGTGCAGCTCATGGGTCTCAGCATCATTTGCACAGTTGCTGAGGGTGGTACAATAAAGCTGGAATGCAACACAAAGTGGGTCATGGGAGGTGAGGGCAGTCACCTCTGCATCTGTAACTTTGGTGGGTATCAGACATGAAATCCTCATGTGACACGGATGAGGTGAAATTACATGACATTACCTTGACCAGGTGTGTATCTGCTATAAGGCAGACCTGGCTGCAAACCTTTTTAGCAGGGATGGAAATGGTGTTACATGACCTGGTTGGAGCTCCTTCATGAGAGATCCCATGGACAGAGTATGCTAGTTGCTGCCACCTGTGATAAGGGATGCTAGGTCTTCTGACAGCATGTGATACTGCTGCTTTCCATCTACCTTGCAAAGCCCCATGTGCACATCCACCCTGAGTGTGAATCCCACTTCATATTTGGACAGAACTGCCACTGTGGGCAGCCAAAATGTCACTTGTGTCCCCATGCCTGGAGGTGCTTACTAAATCAGTGTTTGCCATCCTAGCCCTCAGTCCACCTATCTGTTCTCATTGTGTGTGATTTTTGTCTACATCGATCTAACAATAGTGCTGCTCAACATCCTCCTGAATGCCATGCAACACACTTTCCAGATCTTTTGGACTGTGTAGCTGCAGACTGTGCCAGGGTAGCATTAATAACTCATCTGTCAATTGATGTCTAATGCAACTTACAGCTCTGGTGCCAAATGGGTGTTACAGTGTTGTGAACTCATATGGTGCTAGTGTATGGTCAGTATTCCTACATCAGAGGCACTGCACATGTCTGAGGATACTGCAGCAGACACAGAAAAAGCATATCTGAGACTGCCAAACAGAAATTCCTGCCTCTGAAAATGCTGGGTGAACAAGGTGTACAGTTGTATGGGTGTTCCTAGCTTCAAATATATGTACACCCTGGTTGCAAGGGTGCTCAACATCCTGGAATGCCACAGACAATGTCACTGTGTCATCTGACTGTGAATTGTGTCTGTTGACATCAGTACCATGAGGCCATGAGGTCAAAACTACCTATATGAAAATGTCATGAAAATGCAAATTAAACGTCATGCTTCTAAACATTAGGGGTCTAAACATGAAACTGCACTCATTGCAAGCATTCTTAACCCTGGGAGATGCTGACATCTGTGCACTCACATAATTCTGGTTCAAAGCTGTGGAGAGCACCCCAGCCATACCAGGTTACTCATCCTATCATTCATTCAGACTCTGAGCCTTGGGCAGCAAAACAAAAGGAGGTGGAGTCTCAATATATATTAAAAACATACACATCTCCAGGCTGGTCAAACAGTATAATGCACTGGAGACACAATAGGTGCAGTTAACTGCTAATAAGACCCCTATCCAAATCATAGCTAGCTACAGGCTCCCAACTTTGAGTGCAGATGCCTACTCCACCTCTCTGAACCTCTTCAAATCTATCAAGATTCACCCCTTTACCTGAATCTTGGTGGACTTTAACTATCCAACCAAAGATTCATAGGTTCATGAGTTCATAGAATGATACTAGGCTATTGACCTGAAGGCCTTTATAAGCCTAGCCAAGAATTTGGCCCATGATCTCTCAAAGTCAGCACTTTTTTCTCCTGTTCAGCAGTGACACAGGTGGGATCCCAGGGGTGTATTTTCTGGTTTCCATCCAGTCGTCCAGGTTCCTGTTAAAGAGGGCTAGAGAAGTACTCTGCTCGATATGGAGAAGGAGTCTATTCCACAAATGGGGGAGTCTTTGGGATACAAATCTATCCTGTCAACAAGTTCTATTAATGTCAGAGACCAGGTTAAGTGCTTGTGTATGGGTTGCACGAGTGGAGTTTGACTTATGGATATGCAGCAACTCCATCAAGGCTGGGTCTGAGATGACCTTGTATGCCAGACACAGGTCACTCTGAACAGTTTGTATGAGACTGAGTAGAGGGACAGGGCTTTAAGCCTATCTGTATAGGATAGGTGTTTGAGACTCTGGATTTTCCTGGTGAGGAATCTCTGTGGTCTCTCCAGCTGCTGCATGTGCTTGTCAAGGTACATGCCAAAGGGGGCATTGTACTCGATAATGGGTCTGATAAGGGAGGAGCACAGGAATGTTATGACCTCCTTGTTTCTGGATGAAATACCCTTATTTATGAGGTGGGGCATGTAGAAAGCCTTCCATACAATGGAGGCAACATGGTGGTCAAAAGTCAGGTTGCTATCAACCTGGGTGCCCGAGTCCCTCATGACTGATTGTGTGCTTAGTACTTTGTTATTAATGTGATAGCTAGTTGGGATGCCATTTTCCCCAGAGGGGATAATGATGCATTTCTTAGTATTCAGTTTGAGGCCATGCTTCTGGCATGGACAGATTGGAAGAACTACTCATGCCAAAACACAAATACTCAGCGATTCCTTGATTTCGTCAATTCAAATGCCTTGGACCAGCTAGTCAACACCCCTACAAGAGATGATAATATCTTGGACTTGGTATTAACTAACATGAGTAACTACTGCAGCATCCCTACAGTGTCCTCCTCCCTTGTAAGATCCAACCACAAAGTGGTCACTTGTGAAGTCACCACCTCCTCCAACCACCCCTTAGCTGGGGTCAAACAAAAAACTTCTCCAAAGCTGATTACAGCTTCCTGAGGGAAGGTATAAACAGCTTCATAGCTCCCTCCCCCCTCTGTATGAACTGGCACAAATGTCCAAACCTGCACCAAAGTACTATACGAGCATTAATATAGCCGAATGGAATCAGGAACACCTGACCAGACAAACTCCTCTTCTGCAAGGAAGAGTAAACCTGTCTGGTGGACATGTACAATAAATAAATTCTATAATAAAAGGAAAATAATTGCTATCCAGGACCAAGAAGGAGGAGGTGCCTAATTGGAATCAATCTCTCCTTAGCCTGAACAAGCAAATAAGAGCACTAGTGAAATCTTCCAAAGCAAATTTCAAGTCCAAACTGGCCACATCTACTAAAGACATAAGGCCTTTTTCACATGTGTCAGCAATCTCAAAGGAAGCACATAGATCTGCTCAGAAAAGATGGTCAAAGATACCACATACACAAATGCTATAGATATAGCCAACCTCCTGGCAATCAGATTAAGTGAAAACTTCACCCCTCTGTCCCCATCAGTAAATCAGGACATTGCTAGCATCTGCACCCCTCCCCTTATCTGTAGGGATCAAGTCATCACTGCCCCCTCAAAGGCAAAAAATACAGCCTCTGTGGGACCTGATAACATCCCAGACTGCATCCTACATGAACTCAGGCAGGAACTTGCAGCATCATTAGGCACCCTGTTCAATCAAAGCCTGAGTACTGGCTTCATCCCAGCTGAGTGGATGACAGCCACTGTCATCCATCTGCACAAAGGTGGAGCATCCAGCGATCCAGGAAATTATAGATCCATCAGCTTAACTAGCCTGATCTGCAAGGCCATGGAATGGATTATCATGGACCTCCTTAACAAGGACATTGGAAAACTCCAAACACTTCATCCCACACAGTTTAGTTTCATCAAGGGGAGATCATACCTGTTACATTTGGTCAACTTCCTTGAAATAGTCACCAAAGCCACAGACAAGGGGAAGATGGTGCACACCACCTACTTTGACCTGGCCAAAGCCTTTGATACTATTCCCCACTCAGATGTAACAGATAAACTCTCTCAACTATGCATCAGTCCATATGTTACCAGATGGGTAGCAAATTGTCTCACTTATAGAACCCACCTAGTCAAAATAGGGAAAGCCACCTCAAGCAGTAGATCTGTAATGAGTGGTGTACCCCAGGGATCAGTCTTGGGGCCTCTGTTGTTTGAGATATACTTTTCTGAGATGCAGGCCAAAACCAGTGGGTTATGGCTGACCAACTTTGCAGATGACTGCAAGATGGGCACTATCATCAATTCCCTTAGTGATGTGGACATCCTCCAAGAGGGTCTAACCCAAACAAATGACTGGTGTCAGAAACATGGCCTCAAACTGAATGCCAAAAAATGTATCATCTTCCCCTTTGGGGAGAGTGACGTCCCCATAAAATTATCACATTAATAATAAGGTCCCCATAAAATTATCACATTAATAATAAGGTCTTAAGATTGCAATCATTAGTGAGGGACTTGGACACCCAGGTTGATAGCAAACTGACTTTTGACCACCATATTGCCTCCGGTGTATGGAAAGCTTTCTACATGGCCCACCCCATTAGTAAAGGTATCTCATCCTGGGACAAGGAAGTCATAACATCCCTATATTCCTCCCTAATAAGGCCCATTATTGAGTACAATTCCCCTTTCATGTCAAAAGTCCTGTCCCTCTACTCAATCTCATACAGACTTCTCAGAGGTGACCTCTGTCTGGCATACAAAGAAATCTCATAAGCCTCCTTGATGAGACTGCTGCATATCTGAAAGTCAGGCTACACACAAGTAACCCACAGGTGTGACATCAACAGGACTTGTTGGTGGGCAGATTTGTGTCCTAGAGACTCCCCCTTCTGTGGAATAGACTCCCTCTCCATGTCAAGCAGTATACCTCATTAACCTTTTTTAAGCACAACCTGAATAACTGGATGGAGAACAGAAAATATACCCCTGGGATTCCACCTCTGTCCCTGCTGGACAGGGGAATCGGGTGCTGAGTTGTCAGAACATGGCCTAAATTCTTGGCTAGGCCTGTAAGGGCCTCAGGGCCAATAGTGTAGTAATCTCCTATGATCCTATGATCCTATACCAGATGTGCTAGGCAAGCTGGCATCAGCCCTTTTGACCAACCTTGACTTGTTCCTCATCATCACTGGCACTTGAGAAAGCATAACAGACAGAACACCAAACTGAACCCCAGGGCATAGGCTGCTAGACTGTCCATGTGGCATACAGGGCAAAGGTTTTCTTGCAACACATTGTTGCACTCATCCTTACTTTAGGGAAGCATGGCACTCTAGCAGGCATGACAGGTTTATGATAAGAATGAGCGTGGCACCAACTTGATTACCTCATGCTCACAATATGTAAAAGAACTGTATAAGCAAACCTCTGCTAAATGCTACATATCTGCTTCATCATCTACAGAGACACAGCTGGGCTGGGTGAGGCCTACATCAGTATCCAGATCTCTTCCAGTGATGGGCAGATGTGCATTTGCTCCTGTCAGGGCTACCAGGAACTCCCTAACATCCATCACTAGAACTTAACTTGTTGGGCTCCTAAATCTAATGAATCAGTGTGCAGTGATCTGTTCTGCTGTCATTTGTGTTCAGCTGATCATATCCTTCATTCTCTATCTGGACTACATCAACATCCTGTTTTGCCCATCCTGTTCAATCATCTACTGGTCTGCCCGATTTCTCTCAAGAGGCATATATCATGCTGCCTCACTGCCTGAAGCATAACATTATTCACAGCTTGCCTGACATTCTTCAGCCTGCTTCCTTCTCTGGCAGATATCCTGACTCTTGTATATACAAAGTGAATATATCATATATAGGTTCATAGGTGTTTACTAGGCTAATGACCACAAGGGCCTTTTTAAGCCTAGCCATACATCCCAAATCTCTGACAAGTTCTGGTACCCTTGATAAGAGTAAGCAGGGACTTGGGAGATGAAACATTTACAAACAAGGGCTTGGGAGATGAAACATTTACTGGCTGCCTGTACCCTTTATAGACATAGGTGCCAAATCAGGGATGAATTTCCTGTTCCCCATCCAACTGTCCAAGTTACACTTGAATTGGGTTAGGGAGGAACTCTGATTCACATGGATAGTGAGCCTGTTCCAGAGAAGTGGCAGTCTCTGGGATACATACCTCCCTCTCCAGCAAGTCCCATTTTATACCACAGGCAAGGTTTAAGTGTTTAGAATGAGTAGTTCTGATGTTTGTTTTGCAGATATGCAGGAGGTCCAGCAGGGTGAGATCTGACAATGCCTTGTATGCCAGGCATAGTTCCTCCCTCAACAGCCTGTAGGAGACAGACTACAGGGATATGGCCTTCAGGTGGTCTGCACAGGACAATTTATTTACGCCCTGTATTATTTTAGTGAGGATCCTCTGTGGACATTCCAATTGTTGGATATGCCTGGTAAGAACATACCAAAGCATTGTACTCATAGGTCTGATGAACTCTGAATACAGTGGAAGAATGATTTCCTTGGACCTAGATACCATACCTTTCTTTATAAGTTGCACAACATAGAATGATTTCATCACCACTATAGACAAGTGATGGTCAAAGGCTAGATTACTGTCTATGTCAGGCCCCCAAGTCCCTGACTAAAGGGTTAACTTTTAGGAGTGTGTTGTCAATATGATAGTTACCAGGGATAGATGACTTCCCAAAGGATACTATTATACATTTCTTGGCATTTATTTTAAGACCATGGCTTGTCACCAGTTATTTGTCTGTGCCAGCCCTTCTTGAGGATCATTTGGGTTAGTGGGGGAATTCTATAACTGCTCCTAATTTGCAATCATCTGCAAATTTAGCCAGTCAGAGGCCATTCACATTGGTTTTGACTTCAGAGAAGAAATTCCAAAAAGGAACCGTCTGAGGACTGATCCCTAAGGGACTTCGTTTGTGACTGGCCTCTCTGTAGAGGTGGACTCCCCAATTCTAACTTATTGGGTCCTGTTTGTGAGCCAGCTTTCTATTTACCAGACAAAATACAGGTTTATACCTAACCTCTTCAGTTTGTCAACAATGCCCGAGTGGGGTATTGTATCAAATGTCTTGGCCAAGTCAAAGTAGGTAGTGTGAACCATTTTGTCCTCACTTATTGCTTTGATGACCTTTCTCAAAGAAGTCCACCAGGCTGAGTAGACATGACCTGCCCCTGAAGAAGCCAAATTGGATTGGGTCCAGTCTGGTGGTTTCCTATGTCATTAATGATCATTTCCATGATAACTATTTCCATGGCTTTGAGTATGAGACTGGTGAGATTTATGGGTCTGTAGTTTCCAGGGTCTGTGGTTTGCACAATAGCTAAGGTGTTTACCTCACAGACAAAAAATACAGAGTATGATTCTAATCTGAGGTAGGTTTGGCATCATGGTTAAGGTCTTACCTTATAGACATATGATACAGAGTTTGATTCTGACCTCAGGTTATTGACTAGGTTTAAAACTACACTTTAGGGCAGATAGCCTAGTATTCACCTATGAACCTGTGGATGGCCAACCTTTGCACAGAGGGATTACTATTGCTGTTCTCCACTTCATGAGGTACAAGGCCTGTTTGGAGGCTACAGTTAAATAGCAGTTCCAGAGGGCCTGATAACCATGTTTCCTGCTATTTAGAATGTATCCTGGGGTATAGTCTGGGCCCATTGGTGTAGTGTTCTTGATCATAGAGAGTGCATTAAGGACCTGTTCTCTAGTGATAGCAGGAGAAGGTATATTTGACTGTATTTCCTGAAGGAAGGTTGATGGGGAGAAAGGGGAAAAGTTGGAGCTGAATTTGTCAGCCAGTATGTTTGTTATATCATCTGGCTCAATATAGGCGGCTCCATTAACATTGAGCTTTGCACACGATTGTGTATTGTCTTTGAAGTTGTGGACATAGCTAAAGAATGCCTATTGGTTGTCCCTGGCCTGGGAGGCCAGATTTACATCAAATTTGGGCTTTGGTAGGCTTTGTCTCCTGAGTTTTTTGTTTAGTTTGATGACAGTGCTTTTATGCCGCTGGGTGCTACATCTCTGAGTTTTTGCCATGAGTTTCTTCCTTCTGTTATATAGCCTATTGATGTTGTGATTCCACCAGGGTGGCTTGTTTTTTGAGTTAGTCCTGTACCTCTTCCTAGTGCATACAATTGCCTCTATTTAGCTACTGACATACTTGTATCGGGTTTCTGTGAACAGTTGCGGGTAGGTAGCAGTGTTTTCAAGGTTTATGGGGGCTTGAAATTTTGGTAGCTTATTACTTAAGAGTAGAAAGTATGCCTTAGAGTAGTTCCTGAATATTCCAAGGTTAGCTGAGTTCCAGGTTTTATTTTTACTTCAAAGGACACTGTTTTGTGGTTTGACCTTACCAGAGAAGACATTACACTAGATGGTGTACAACATTCTCCCATATTTGTGAGGACAAGATCCAGTATTGTTGCACCCCTGGTTGGTGTATGGACAATCTGGTCCAGGGTGTTCATGTTTACAAAATTCAGTAATCTCTGTGCCTAGTGTCATATATGATTCTCAGTTAACAGTGGTGTAGTTAAAGTTGAATATGCTACTGGGTTGGATGGTGAGTGTTTCCAATAGGTTTAAATACATGATATGGGTTTCTTGGATCATAGAGGGGGGCCTACAACTTGGAAGGAAGTGGTATGGGACTTTGTCTATGGCAATTTGAACATGGAGAAGCTCAAGTGTATAGTCATGTTTGACCAGCCTTGAGGTATTTATTTTTAATGTAAGTCAAGACACCTCTGCATTTCATCTCTGCCTGTGAAGTAGTTGGTCTAAATATGTGGAAGGCATTATAGCCTTGCATTGCCAGTGTAATCTTTGTAGCTTTAAACCACATCTCAGTGACTGCACAGATGTCAGCATTCTCTAGGGTGAGGGGAGCTTGTAGAGTATGGAGTTTTTTGTTTAGACTCCTAGCACTGAGCGGTAACACCATTAGATTTTCTCGGTTTTGATTTGTTATGTCAGAAATACTTTCAGTTTGGAATTGCCTAAGAAAGGCACTATAGGTAAGGACAAGGTTTTAGCTAATATTTGAAAGCCTACAGGGGAGAGGTACAGACCATCCCTAGTAAAGCAGCATGGTCTGTTGACCATCTCCTTCCATGCTGACAAATATTACACCCCCTTAGAATGACACCAAAAACTAAGCCAATTATTAAAGTCAGTTATCTTCTGTTTGTATTGTGGCATCATCACTGAAGAAGGTAAAATGCCACTCAGTGCTAGGCTCATACCAGCCTGGGACACATATTCCGAAAACTCCATGATGTGTCTCTTCATATAGTCTGGGAGGTATGTTCAGGTCATTTACATTCACATGAAGTATGACTGAGTCATACTAGCTCTTGTGTTCTAATGACCTTAGTGCATGCGTAATATGGTGGACCCTGGTCCTTATAAGCAACTGACCGTGACTTTCTCCTTACTCAGCCTGGTCAGAGGGACATTAGTATGTCTCATGATGGAGTTTCCAATGACCAGAATGTTGGATTGTGTGGTGGCTTGCCTTATCGGCCTAGAAGTAGAGGCTCCATGGGATGTGGCTGTATGTGTTGACTTGGGTGTTGTTTTGAAAGAGTGCATTCTGAGCTGCTGAGAGCATTTATTATGTGTTCTTCATCTAGGAGGTCTTTGGGGTTTAGGAAGGTTACATTTAAGTGCCTCAGCATATGTGGGCCTATGTGTCTGCTTTGAATTGTATGTGATGGGTGCAGAGCGTGTTCTACTGGCAACCTGAGACTAGGTTTATGTGAGTGCTTTCCCTCCAGTGAAATTGTGTAAATACATCTCTCACATACAATATCAGTTTGTCTGAGAATTGACTGGTTGTCAGTAAACATGAGAACATTTTTAAATTGCCTCAGGATGCCCATATTGACCAAGCTGGTAACAAAGATAGTGGGAAAGTTCATATCCTTAAAAAGCAACAAAATCCTACTGTAAATTACCAATAATGACACAATATACTACACAGGGTGGCACTCAAACCCACAGCTACCTCATATAAAGGCAGAAAGATAGAACATTAACATGCTGAGCTACTTGGAACTATATATTTGTTATGATTAAATATGTGTATAGATACACTGAATGCGACTCTTTCACACAAGTGCATTCTCATTGTATGCAGGCTGTAGCATATCTGCAGGTTGTAGCATGCAAATTCCTAACAGTAGTTAACACCAGAAATCATCTGGAGACATACTCCATGATAACATCACAGTGTGTAACTTAGGGGGACAGGCAGAACTTGTGGCTTTGTAAGCTTTTTTCCAAATTGTAGTCTACCTCACCCACAAGTGTAGCCCTTCCCCATAGATATGCAGGCATAGGCTGATAACCCAACTATCAAATCATTCATTCATGAAATAGAGGCATGTAAAAACCTATATTCCTGTAAGCCATATTAGCAGTTTTATAATCATTGTTATCTTGTAGTACATCTCAGGTCCTCTTCTTCTAAGTACAACAACAGCACTTTTGTTACCTATCTAAAATAGGTGTAGCAACATGACTCTTGCCCTATCCTTGGAAGCAGAACAAAACTTGAATTATTATAGCATACAACTACATCGAGCAAACCTGACAGCTGTTTTGTCTGGCCTCTGGGCAGTGACCACAGTTGGGAATATGGACATACTTCTCCACATCTTAGTGCAAGTAATCTGGACAAAGCCTGACAAAATGGGGGGACAAATGCCCAAAAATAGGAACAGATTTGAAATACTGCTCTTATAAACTTAGAAAGTGGTTAGACTATTAACATATATTTTCTGAAGGATTTGAAGTCTGAAACTCAAATGTATGTCATTATTTAGTGACTTCAGTCCAAAGATCATCCTAGTGATTTGCCAGAAAACCACATATTTTATGAGGAATAGACCATAAATATGAGGCAAAAATCAGGACAGTTGAGAGTTATGAATTTGGAAAGGATACACCCCAAATATGACTGTCTTAATGAATGTATAAAAGGAGTAATTCAAAAGCTCACAAAGTCTTACACTACATGGGCACATAGACAGATAGACATGCAGACAGACAAACACAAAGGCACACACAAAGACACACTACATGGTCACACAGGCAAGCAGGCAGAGACACACACACACACACACACACACACACACACACACACACACACACACACACACACACACACACACACACACACACACACACTCAGGGTTTCCACCAAGCAATCTGCATGTCTGCCTTTGAATATATACAAAATTATGATGTCATGGGAAACTTGCAAATTTGAAGCCTGGATCATAATACATGGGTGAAATGGGCTTTGTTAATATATTTCTAAATTGCCAAATTATGTAGATGCACAACTAATTCCTACTACAATGTCTTGCTTAAGTGACTTTGCATCTCTCCTAATAACAGAAAGTGAGCCCAATAGCTTAACATGGCCATGCATAGTGCAACTGACCAGTAAAACATGGTGTGGCATGATTCTTAAACATATCCACCTGCATGACTGCCTGCTGTCTATATTACTCCTTGATATGAACCAAGAGTGACTATGGTGTATTCGAGTGGTATCGAATCTGGGGTTCTAGTATGGTGTGTCAAGGAGAGCTATATATTCTTGCTCTACCTTTACAGAGAATAAGCAGATTGCTTGTTACATGTTTACCACTACCCCTTTAAAAGGAGGATACCTGATATGACTTGGCCCAGGTCTTGCCCATGGCTACTGGTATCCCTAGGTGTGATAAGCGGTGTAGGTACAGGTACAGTGATCTGAAGTGATGTCACCCTGACCTGCTTTATGAATGGAAGGCAGAGGTTCAAAGAGAGTTCCTTGAGATTTACAGTAGTCCTTAAATTATTTCTTCATGTCAGCTTTTATGACTGCTTCATCTGTTACCTGTGTGTTTGTACTGATGTACATCTCTTTAACAAAAGATGGAAGATGAGGTGAGGAGAAAAGGGTGGGCTGACAGATGAGGCAAAACATATAATGCTGTCACCATGGCAATGTGACTATGTCTGCCATATTACTTATGGCGTATTGTGCTTAAATGTTTTGTTGTAGTGTGTTGCACCATACCTTTCAACTTCTTTGTTCAAGAATTCTGGACAAATCCAAAAATAATAGGTGGAGACAAAGGGCCAAAATGAGGGGCAGTTCTTAAATATTGCTCTTTCTTATAAACTTAGAAAACTTAAAATCGCCAGATTAACAGGTATTTCATTAGCATGCACTTTCTAAAGGATATGAAATCTGAAACTCAAATATCTGTCATCATTTAGTGACTGCAGTCCTCAACGATTTGCCAGAAAGCCATATATTTTATGAAGAACAGATTGAAAATATGAGACAAAAATCTGGACATTATGTATAATTTTGGACAGTTGACAGGTATATGCCACACTTATGCAGACCTTCCAATGGTGTTTCCATTTGAAAGTCCAGAGGAAGATGATGATGACTCCCAGGCCAATTCACTACAGTAATCCCCTGTTGCAGCTGAAGATGTGTCAAGTGATGGTATGAGGCTACCTTGATGGGGTGGGAGAGAAGGCCCCACTCAGGAAGGCACACATGCCCATTGCACCTGCATTATCCCAGCTATAGCTGCAACAGTTAGTGAGGGCTGAAGTTAAACAGTATGTCAAGTGCCAGGCTTAGTCACAATAAATGCCTCCTGCAGCAAACTGCAGATTCAGTCAAAAGGTTAGTGCCATGCATTATGCCACCAAAGGGTGACCATGCTGAAATCTCTGATCACACAGGACCATCTAATGCTGAAAGTTATAAGTTGCCCACTAACCACCACCCCATGATATAACCTGCCTGGCATGATATAACCTACTTGTCACTTTCTACTTTGTTATGCCACATACTTTGTGCATGGTCCAAATCTTTCCTTCACCATTTGTCTGTCCTCTGTATGTATGTGTCCACCATCTATTACTCCAGCCTCATGAATACACCACCATCTCTGCTTGTCTGTACTGTTTTATATTTGCCTGTTTGCCCCATAAACTCTACCCCTTCTTTGTTCCCTGTCTTCCCTTACATACCATGTCACCTTATACCTTCTCTCTTCATATATCAAAAGGGGTATCTATCCTCACAAGAAATACCTGCCTTCCCATTCCATGTTGTAATTTACTTTGTGTTACCTTTGTGTTTTTCTCATTGTATGCACTCATCACCCATTCCTACTGCCCTATATCTTTTGACCTTATTTTGCTGGTGAAAAGTGTGGCTGCCTGCTGGGCAACTGTCCCCACTATGATAAGAAAATCCACCTTATAACTGTATGCATTGCTTTGAAATGCTTTGTAGCATTTTGCTATAGAGCATTCTTATTTATAATGCAGCATTCTCTTCTATATCCCGTATTGAAAGAGATGCTACTGACTATATCCTGCTGTACAGGTATGACCTTCATGATCATCCCATTGTTCTGTTCTGTTGAGCAATGAAAGACCTGCAAACTTTAGTTTTAACAGTCCTGCTTAGTAAAATAACAATACACAGCGATGCTTTCTGAAGTGCAGACCATGTGTGCATGCTGTGTAATATATACAAAGTCATAGTTAGAAAGCTATGCTAGTTTAGTGAAAAAGCATTAAAGAAATAATGTGATGTGAGTGATTTCTCTCTCTCTCTCACTGTGACAACATGAACAGCACTAGACTGCTACATTTAGTACAGTCTTTTATTTTCACATGCTTATTCTTCATTTGTTGAATCAGTATACTAGTCATCAGTTTTATTTTATGTTTTTTATCTGTTGATGTTAGACATGCTGTTGTCAGTTTAGTTACAGCTGGTTCATATTGCTGTCTTGGCTTCCCTGAGGTCTTTTTCAATATGCACAGCATCTGATCTGAATGATGAGAATATTTCCAAAACTGCCTGCTTCTAATAAGAATTCTTAGATAGAGGAATGGGAAACATGTTGGCAGTCCTTTTATCAATATTTTTATATGTGAGGTCAGGCTTCCCAGCACTCCCTCCAGTAAGGCACACACATGTCAGACATGTCACCATAGGCTCTTCAGGAGATGTTGATGGGGTTTGCTGTGGAAAGCATTCTTGCATTTTCACAGCTTCATTTTGATGCTTTGCCTATCCAAAACAAAGCAATAAGACATTGTATTTTATTAAACTGTTCTTCCAATTGCATGAGTTTGCAGTTTGTTCTTGACAGCTGCAGAGTGAGGTTAATTTGGGCACAAGAATGCAGAGCTGTCTAGGCTGCACAAGAACACCAAAGTAGTCCAACTTGAGGCACTGCATGATGAGGCAACATAGTCAATGACTTAGGGTAGGAAAAGTGCTGTATGTAAAGGATGTCCATTGATTATAGTATGGATAGAGCACTAAGCACTCACAAAACTATACTTAGGTCAACAAGTCCTGCTCCTGTTAAAATACATACAGGATTCAGCACTGATATCACACTAAGTCCAGCAGGCAAAGGAAGTTAAAGTTACATACTTACTGTAATTTTATACCTGGACTGGCAGTGCCATCTTCACCATTTACAGGACTGCAGCTAGCAAGATGTAAACTGACTGACGTTGGAAGCTTTTAGGCTACATAGCTCTTCTCCTTTAACCCATAAAACTGCGTAAATAAGGAACCTTCTGCATAGTTGTGGAAGCCTGCGCTAATGTAAAGCAGGAAAGAGAATCCTTTATAAATAAAATCACCAAGCTTATAAAAAAAGAATACTCTGGTTCCACCAGAATAAAGCTGGGAGGAGGGAAGGTATGGAGATGAAGACGTATTACAGTAAGGCCTCAGGTTTTGCATTTAGAAATGAAATTCTCACCTTTTTTCCCTGCAGGTCAGATTCTCAGGCTTGGTTTCTCAGGGTGGCTTCTCAAGGAAACAAGCCCCAATAATTGCAAATCTGAAAAAGTATCTCAATTGATGATACGTTCCTTTTTAACATGTTAAAGAGTGCATACAGTGTTTATATAACAAGAAGGAATCTATTATTTATTCTTCCAGGATGAACCACAGAACTATATTAGGAAATAGTCACACTTCCACAAATCAACTGCAAAAGAGAAGGACAGGTAAAATGTATGCCCTTCAGATGATATTTTTAAAGAGTGTGTAGACTGGAGATTACACTGTTTTTGGAAGAAAGCAGCAGAGCTAATGTCATAGGTCCCCTGTAATGAACAAGAAACTATGCAAAGGACAGCGGTAGTTCTGGTAATAAAGGGTAGGCCAGAAAGAGTAATTACCAAGTCTAAATAGGCTTTGAGCAGCAGTGTCAAACCACTAGTTATACAGAAACAGAGCCAGACCCCCCCCCCCAAAAAAAAATACCAAGCCCAATCACTTTTGAGTAGTCAGAAGTGGGAAATCAGAAATCTCCATATTGGATGGAATTAAAAATATGTAGCCATAATTGCTATAATTGACACAACTGCCTACAAATAATGCAGCAGCATAACTCAAATTCATTTTTAATTAATAACCTGGAACAAAATGGTCATAAGTGGGTCTAAAGTATGCCCTGAAACAATAGGGAGGATGTAATTTTATTTATTTATTTATTTTAAATTTGTTAACTGGGAAAGTCCAACTTGGAACATAGCCAATTTTCAGTGGAGGCCCGGGGAGAACTGGTCCAGAACATATAGCCATCTGTTAAATATATACTTTTGAGAACTTCTTGGCTAAAGACCAGATCTAAATAGCTGACCTGAAGTGGCTATCATATTAATAAGCAAAAATCAAAATGATTTAGAAAAAAGTGAGGTATACAGCTGCATACCTGTACCTCAAAAATTAATGAGATACATTGTCAGTTGTGCATAGGATTACAAAGGAAGGTCAGATACTATCCCATAGCAATTATTTAAATTATTTATTTATTTGTTGCTTATTTGCTTTTGCTTACTGGGAAAGTCTGACTAGGCTGACAGCCTCTTTTCAGTGCAGGCCCAGGGAAGAAAAACTCCAAACATATACAATGATATCAACAGAGTGCTTATAGGAAAAAGAATAAACAAACCATATTAACCAAAAAAATCACTAGACATTTTCAAAAAATGTGATGAATAAAAGAGAGTAATAAAAGAAATTTTGCTAAGTATAAACTAAACATTTCTGAGAGCACAGTAAGTATCCAGCTTCAGAATGACAGGGAAATGCAAAAAGGAGCAAATCCTTAATAGGAGACATTTTTGCTAAACATATTAAGAAAAGAATGACAAATATTACGTTAATGGGTGACAGATATAGTTATTTTTCTGTACATTATAAAATGGAGATTCTTGATAATAGTTATATATGAAGAAATAGTTATGTAGAAGAGATTCAATATGATAGTCTGAGAGGTGAATAAGACATAAAGCATGAAGAATAATAAGTTAAGGAATAGTGTTGGAAGGCAACGTATTATGAAAGAAGGGTAGATTAGGGTAGTTTATAAATAAGAACAATTAAGGCTGCTAGGCATAGGCTGTCCTCAGAGGCTAAAATGGAGTATAATGAAGAAAGGAGCAAAATGGGGGTGCTTGGATATAGTGGGGTTAAAGCACTATGCTAATGTGAGGGTGAAAGGAAAACAATAGAAGAGGAAAGGTATTTTTGATCAGCAAGTTTATATATAATACTTCATTACAGCTGCATATAGGTTAGTATCATTGAACCAGGAGTTGAGCATGAGCATAGCCAGATATTTAGTAGATATTGTTTTAGGTGTTTTTAAAAGTCTGGAGGGCATCACTTTGTCTGAATATTATACAGACAGAGTTATAAAGTTCTGCAACATAATTAGAGTACAGGGAGTTTCTGGCCATGACAACCTATCATCTGAGTGTAAGGTGCGATTTGGAAAGTAAAGCTGAATGATGTTTTTAGTACTGGGCAGTTGCCAGGTTTATAGATGAGATTATGGGTTAAAATCACGTGCAAGTAGTTTAGATGGCATGAGTTATGTCTAATTTAGGCATTTTAGGGTTAAACAATGATGAACCTTGTTTGGATGATTAGCTGCAAATGTTGGTACTCTGTTAGAACACTGTTCTAATTTGTTTTGTTAGAAGATTTGTAAATTATAACTATAATGTGATGTGTAAAACACAATGGGGAGCAAATAGGTAGCGGCAATAGTTTTTCTAGATGTGGCTGCGAGGTAGGAATTTTTCCTGTACAAGCTACCTTGTTTTCATGATTGTTTTTTTTTTTTTTTTTGCTTGTTTTATGTGTTGATCAAACTTGAGCTGATCATGAGTGTGCCATGTTGTTTTGTTTGAGTCATTGTCTCAGTGTTGGCGCTGTTGGCTGAATTTCTGTTGAAAAGTGGTTTTACATAAGAAATGTGTTTTGGAATGAATAGAGTTAATTGGCTTTTCTAAGGCTTAAGAGGACTTGGGAGTTATCTAGCCAGGTTTTTACAGTAGAGAAAGACTCGTGAGTTGTTGTTGCAGATCATCTAGATTTCTAGATGAGTAGGTGAGGGTATAGTGATCTGCATACTGGACAATGGTAGCATGTTTGGTGTAAGCGTAGAGGTCATTCATGAAAATATTAAATGACATTTTGTCAGATACATGTATTGTTCCTTGTGGGACATCAATGAGAACAGGCGGAAAGGAAGAAAGGTTAGATTGCTATTTGATTGCTTCTAATAGTCTTTACAGTATTTTTGATGTGAAATGGTATCAAATGCCTTGAAGGGATCAAGGAAGAGTGAGGAACCATAATTTCACCTTAGTGAGATTAATAGTATTGATAACAATTAATATTGCTGTGGGTGTTCTGTGGTTTAAGATGTTTAGGATGAATGCATCTTTCAAGGATTTTGGAAAAGAGAGATAGGATAACTGGTCTATAGTTGGATACACCTCTAGATTAGCATTTAGAACAAAAAAAGTTCATACTCGCTGAATCAACCACTCAGATTTTAATACAGATAATAAAATTGTAAGTACTTTCTACCATAAAACGTATTAAAACTACTTCTACCTACTTACTGATATTCAGTACTCTCTGAAATCCAAGCTTGAGACATGTTACAATAAAATAGCCAAGTTTGTAACTAATGCCAAATACTCCACCCATCACTGTTCCTCCTTACACTTACTGAATTTGGTTGAACTCCCACATTATCTTACATGCTCACAATTAGCAGTAGCACATAATATTATTTCCAACCCCTTAGACTACCCAGCCCTTACTTCCATATTTACTGTACCATCCAAATAAGCTGCTCAGATCCAAAAATCAACTTCTTCTAAAATTAGAAAAGCCAAATCTTCCAGTTAGCCAGATGCTATATTCTTTCTCCGTTGCCAAACAGTAGAATGCACTCCCATCAACAATAAGGACCACAAAGAATGCTTCCTTTTTCAAAACATCTCTGCAGCAACACCTCTCCACTCTATGCCATTGTACAAGGGCCAGCTCTGCATCTCTTAAACCTGATTCTCCAGTTTAGCATTCCCATTGCCTGTAATGGCTTACTCTCTGTCAAGTAGAACTCTTCCGCTAGCCAGTATGATTGCTCTAAGAAATATCATATATGCTTGCTATATTGGAATACCTACCTGATATCAGTGTTGAAGTCATGTGATTTACATATACAACTATACTGTATTTACTGCTATATCTCTATTCATGTTCTTGCAGAACATATCATTACTAATTGTAAATATGCTTTCTGTGTTACTTTAAGTTTATAATATTTATATGTTTACCTTTGTGTATGCAGTTCTGACTCTTGACTTGTGTATCTTGCATCGTAATTGCTTGTTAATGTGGAGCATTTCTTCCTGGGCCTCCACTGAAAATGAGCTCACTTCAGCCCAGTAGGCCATCCCAGTGAACAAATGCAAATAAATAAATAAATAAATAAACTTTAAAAGGTGGTAGAATAAATATTTTTTTCAAGACAGTTGGTACATAATTTTTCTGATAGATTTACTTACTAGAATCAATGCAGGATATGCTGGAATATCTGCTGCCTTCTGTAAGTACAGAGTAGGTAAATTGGTTGTAAAGGAATAGGTTTTAGCTTTAATAGAAGATTTTTAATAATGAGAATTGGAACTGCCTCAGTATTTAACGCATTAGGGGGAAGATATTAAATTGGGGTGAAACTTTGGGGGGTAGAGTTACTGATGACTAAATAATGCAGCTACAGATAGTATAACATGGAAGTTGAACTGACTGGCAAGGTTGTTGGAGTTTGAAATGAATGGACCAGGCTGGTTAGATTGTCCTGGGTCAAGAAGGCTTTTTACAAATGACCGGTAAGGTTTGGAGTTTTCTTGGTGAGTTTCCTGTCTGATTTTAACTGATGCCTGGCCAAGTTCCTGAAGGTGCCTAAACTATAATAAAATAGCTAGAGATCTGTATTTTAGCCAAGCTTTCAAAGATGTATCTCTTTACCTCGTGAGCATATTTGTAGCTCTAGAATGTGCTTTAACCATTTTGGTTCTGTGAGGAGTTTGTGCATTAAGGATAATGAGGAAATTGTTATTGAATTACCTTTTGGTGTTTTTGTTATATCAGGTTAGTGCTGCCATTAGTTGAGTAAAGCCATACGAGTTTATATAATATGAGTTTTTTGGGGGGTTTTTTTGCAATCTGTAACCTGAAGGTACAATTTTCTTACCTTTAGTCTCTTGCTTTAATCAGATTTCAGTTGTCAGGGCAGTGGATGGCAATACAAGCATGCACTTTGTGTATTTTATTGCATATACTTTGAAGGTTGATATGTTAAAGGTGTAAGACAAATGGGGTAGGGGAGGTCAGGTGGAGATTTGGTCTATTTAAATTAGTTGTTGGGTTTGAAAATGGTATTTAAGTCCAGAGCTGGGATTGGTATTCCCAACTTAATTGTAAAGCTAGTGAGGAGTAAGAGGTAATGTAAAGCCATTTGTGGTTTACTTAGACTTTATAGGTTGTTTTAAGGAGCTATGAATTGTTATCTGTGGAGTAGGATTTAAAGGTGTTACTACTCAATGCTAGGAGTCTAAAGAACAAACCTCACTCCCTACAAGCTTTGCACACCCTAGAGAATGCTGACTCTGCGCAGTCTCTGAGACATGGTTTAAAGCTGAGGACAGCAGACTTGCAGTGCAAGATTAAAATGCCTTCCAACATTTAGCCCAGTTACTACACAGGCAGGGAATAAAGGTGGGGTAGACTCTATTTAAATCAAAAATAAATATACTGCTATGCTGTCAGACAGGATGATGTACTTGACATTCTCCTCGTTCAAGTCACCATAGGCAAAATCCCATACCAATTCCTTGAAAGTTATAGATTCCCATCTATGACCCAGGAAACCTATAACAAATGCTTAAGCCTGCTGGAGACACTCACCATCCAACTCAATACCATATTCATGGATAACTTTAATCACCACACAACTAACTGGGAATAATATATGAAACCAAATATGCAGGCAATAAATTTCATGGATATTGTAAACACAAAGTCCCTGGACCAGAGTGTCAATATGCTGACCAGGGGCACATACTTACATGATCTTGTCCTCACTAATATAGGAGAGCTCTGCACAATCCTTAGTGAAATTTCCTCTCTGGTAAGGTCAAGTCTCAAAATGGTCTCCTTTTCTGGAACATTCAGGAACTATTCTAAGGCCAGCTTTCTACTATTAAGTGATAACCTAGAAACATTTCAAGCTCCATAAACATTGAGAATAATGCTGCCTATGTGAAAAATTCACAGAAACTCTATCAAGCATGTTAATAGCTACATAGAGGTAGCTGTACCCACCAGGAGTAAATACAGAACTTACTTAAAAAAGCAAGCCACCCCAGTGGAATCACAATTTCAATAGGCCATTTAACAGAAGTAAGAAAATAACGAAAACAAATAGGATGTGTAGTGCTCAACAAAGTATAATTGCTTACATCAAACTAAACAAACAACTCAGAGGACAAATAAAGTCTAACAAGCCAAATTTGAGGTCAATCTGGTCTCCCAGGCCAAAGACAGTCACAAGACATTCTAAAGCTATGTCCATAGCCTCAAAGGTAATACACAATTGCGTGCAGAACTAATTATTCTTGGAGATACCTACACTGAGCCAGAATATATAGCAAACCTAACTTTATCCCTCTCGCCCACCAGCTTCCCCTTTGGAAATAACATCACATTTAACTCCCTAATTGTCACTAGGGTAAAGGTCCCCAGTACTCCTGCTAAGGCCAAAACATTGCATTGATGAACCTTGACATTATCCCAATCTGCTTTCTACATAGCATGAAACATGACATATCAGACCCTCTGGAATCATTATTTAACTATAGCATTCAAACAGGCTTTTAGTCACATATGCAAAGCCATAGCATGAATTATCAAGGAAATGATCAGTAATGACATAAGAAACCTCTAGACACTGGACCTAACCCAGCTGGGCTTTGTCAAGGGCAAGTCATATCTACTCAACCTGGTGGACTTTTTTGAGAAGATCACCAAAACAAAGGACAAATGCAAAACATTCTGACTGCCTACCTTAACCTGGCCAAAGCATTTGACACAATACCCCACTCAGGCACTGTTGGCAAACATATGAGGTTAGGAATAAACCCTTATGTCTCCTGGCAGATAGTCAGGAAGATCACAAACAGGACTCATGAAGAAACATTGTGGAGTTTAATTATACAGAGACACCAGTCACCAGTGGAGTCCCTCAGGGATTGATCCTGGGACTGCTTCTACATCTCTAAAAACAAGGCTACTGTCAAGGTCATCTGGCTGACCAACTTTGCAAAAAATAGGACTTTATGTGTAGTCATAGAATCCACACTGAGACTAATGTTCTCTAAGAAAGGCTAGCACAGATAAGTAACTGGTATCAGAGCCATGGACTAAAACATATTTCAATAAATGCATAATAGTAACCTTCAGGAAGTTGGCCACCCCGGTAACATCCATATTGATAGCACACCCCTAAGAGATGACCCAGTAGTCAGACACTTGGGGACACATGTAGGTAGTAATCTAATATTTGATCACCACATGTCTATGGTAGTGAAGAAACCATTCTATGTTATGCAACTTATAATCAAAGGTATATCATCTTCGTCCAGAGAGGTTATTGTTCCACTATATTTAGCATTCATTAGTCCTATCATTAAGTACATGCCCCCTTTGGTATGTACCCAGCTTGACACATCCAACAACTGGAACATACACAGAGTTTCTTTCACTAAAACAATGCAGGAAGTAAATAACATGTCCTATGCATTCTGCCTCAAAGCCCAGTTCCTCAATTATGTCTCCTTCAGGCTGTTGAGAGGATATCCATGCCTGGCAAACAAGGCATGTTTGTACCCCATTCTGATGGACCTCCTTCATCTCTGCAAAACAAACAGCACCAGAATTATCCATTCTAAAGGCATAAACTTTACCTGTGATATAAATAGGACCTGTTTTAGAGACAAGTATATATCCCAGAGACCACCCCTTGTTTGAAATAGATCCCCCATTCATGTCAGAGATTTGTGATTTATTGCTAGGCTTAAAAAGGCCTCACTGGTCATTAGCCTGATAAATACCAATCAACCTATAAAGCAATGCAAGTTGCTGTTACAGTAGAAGATGGAGCATATATAGAAGAGGTAGTCTGTGCTGTTAGATGAGGGAGGAGTACAGTATAGGAGATAGTTGAGCAATAGGTGGTGATGATGGGGTGTGAGCTGTGTGAACAGTGATAGTGATAAATTTGTTAGCATAGTATTACAGTGCTGATTTACTGAAAGACAGGTAAAATAGAGGAAACATAAGGAAAGGATGGATGTAGGGCTGTGTGTGTGTGTGTGTGTGTGTGTGTGTGTGTGTGTGTGTGTGTGTGTGTGTGTGTGTGTGTGTGTGTGTGTGTGTGTGTGTGTGTGTGTGTTACTGGTCATCTCTAGGTGGGGGTATTCTGTTAAGTTAACTTACCATAGGTTTTAGTCTTTACATTGGAGAAGAGATATGTTTAGCGGTAAATAAGTGTAGTGCAGTTTAAGGAATAAACTTATGCAATGATTTATGATTTAGGCTGCAATATGTTTAAATGGATAGGTAACAGAGATAGAAACTAAATTTATGTACTTTAATTTGAGTTATAGTGATATTGTCAGAGACAGGACTGGGCAGGGAATTAGTGGGTGGAGTCTTGCTTAGAGATAAAAGTAGAGGAAGTTGGGGCAGGTGGAAACTGGGGACAGTATATGGGAGTGAATAGAGCAGATTAGACCCTTGCAGGACAGTGGGTCACTGCTGAAAACAATCTATCGATGTGAGTCTAAATGAAAAAGAATGAGAAAATCACAGGTTAGTGAAATCTTCCAGAATACATGTTGCAGCATATGTAAAAATGTGTAGAAACAGGCAACCTGATGTCCAGATAGTCAATACTAACCACAGGAAACAAAGTCCAAGTTTCTTCTTTAACGTAAAAGTATTTTATTTTCAAAGACAACGTGACCCCTGTCACAGCTTCCTCAGAAGAAGACAAGTAAAACAGCTAAACTGGTCTGTTCAAATACTCAGTTAACAGGAAGTGACAAATAATTGCACTTCCTGCACTAATTTGACTCAATAAAAATAATGAATAAAATCATGAATAATCATAAAACTCCATTGAATTATCTATAAATATTGTATGATAAAGACAACATAAAATGTTCTTACTAGTGCATTTACATTAACATTGTCAAAAATTATTCATTAAACCCACAAAATAATGTACATATAGGCATTACCTAAAGTAGCTCCTTAGTTTAAGAACACATGAAATGTTACAGTTCTCATTGAGGCCATCTAGCCTAAATGCATCTAAATTCAACTGCCATAAAAGTTCGACACACTGAAGAACTATCTGAAAGGGCCTCTATCGGTTAAAGGTACTTGATCAATGCCCATAAAACAAAGAGTGGTCAGGGTTACTGCTAACATGTTTTGCTAAGGCATTCTCTAAAGAGGTTTTATGGCATAAAGGTGCTGGTATATTCTCTCTTTTAGTTTATTGGTTTTCCTATGTAAAAGGAAGGGCAGGAATTACACAAAGCAATGTACACCACTGACTTTGAACCACAAGTAATCCTCTGCTTAATGTTGTATTTTTATTCCTAACTATAAAGGAATTTCCAGTTCTCATCACTTTACACATGTTGCAGCATCCACATTTAAATGAACCTCTAGGTCTTATGTGACCATAAGTGTTAGAAGTATGCTGTAAAGTTCTTTCAAATTATTACTTCTCCTGTAAATTACATAGGGCTGACCTAACTTGTCAATCAAGTTAACGGAATTAATAACTAGTGGCCAGTTTTTAAGATAATGGCCCAAATTCCTGTTGAATTCAAGTTAAATTGGGTTATAAAACTTAAAGAAAAGTTTCTCTGCTGATTTAGTAAGGAATTTTGGTGTGCTAATTCATTATCATTAGTAGACCTACCTACATTAGATTGATCAAGTAGTGGTTTATACAACCCTTTTGTTCTTTTAGTGTCAACTTCATTTATAAGCCCTTCTAAAAGAGGGACAGGGTATCCACGGTTTATAAACATACCTTTCAAAATTGGCACTCAGCTTTAAAATCGCTGTAAGTGCTACACATCCTGCCTGCACGCACCAGTTGTCCTTTGACAATAGATTTTTTCTGCCTAGGTGGATGTAGACTAGTGTAGTGCAGGAAAGAGTTGCAGTACGTCTGTTTCCTGAAAATGCCAGACAAATAAATCTCTTCATCTACTTCTTTAGTTAGTCTCACGTCCAAGTAGTCTGTTTCTATTGTTGAAAACCTATAAGTAAATTTTAACCATTGTGTAGAATTGTTCAAATAGTCTACAAAAAGTTTTGCTTCAACTTCATTCCCTTTAAAAAGGATAAATATGTCGTCCAAAAACCTAGTGTAATATTTTATCTTCTGCATTACAGTTTCATTAGATAGTATATAAAGGTTTTCCCAAAAGGCTACAAACAGGTTAGCCACACTGTGAATTAGATATAAGACATCTGTTTTCTACACAAAAATCAAGTAGTACTTTGAATGAGATGAATATTTCACTTGCACAACGTGAATGGCTAAAAAACCTGGGCTCTTTAACTGTCAGGTTTTTGAAACCTGACAAAGGAGGGGGCTTGGTAGTGTTCGACAATGTTCAATACACAGAAAAAATGATGCAAGTGTTATCATCTGATGCCTATGTTACTTCTTCCCTTAATGAGATTAATGTAGTTCAAGGTCGCACTGGGTATTTCCGTGACCTTTTCCTAGCAGGCAAAATAGACTTAGAGACATACAACTATATTGACATTATTCAGCCAAAGTTGCCTGTAATGTTCGGAATACCCAAGATACACAAAGACCAAAAGAATCCTCCCATGAGGGCATTAATAGATGGTAGGTCTTCTATGACCTACCCTTGTTCAAAATTGATAGATAGTATTCTATCAAAATATGTAAAGAAAATACCTACTATTTGCAAAGACTCCTGGTCTTTCTTACGTGATATCAACAGTATTAAGTTTGACCTTGAGTGTAACTTTTGACTGTGGATGTCATTGATTTATATACATCCATCCCTCACAATGAGGCAGTTGAATGGATTCAACTGCTTCTTAAAGACTTAAATGCACCACAAGTGGAGATTGACGTTGTAACAGAACTGTTGAGCATAGTACTGTCATCAAACTTTTTGTTTTTGAACATAAATTCTATTTACAAAAATGTGGAATAGCCATGGGCTCCTTGAGCCAGTGTGGCTAACCTGTTTGTAGCCTTTTGGGAAAACCTTTATATACTATCTAATGAAACTGTAATGCAGAAGATAAAATATTACACTAGGTTTTTGGACGACATATTTATCCTTTTAAAGGGAATGAAGTTGAAGCAAAACTTTTGTAGACTATTTGAACAATTCTACACAATGGTTAAAATTTACTTATAGGTTTTCAACAATAGAAACAGACTACTTGGACGTGAGACTAACTAAAGAAGTAGATGAAGAGATTTATTTGTCTGGCATTTTCAGGAAACAGACGTGCTGCAACTCTTTCCTGCACTACACTAGTCTACATCCACCTAGGCAGAAAAAATCTATTGTCAAAGGACAACTGGTATGCAGGCAGGATGTGTAGCACTTACAGCGATTTTAAAGCTGAGTGCCAATTTTGAAAGGTATGTTTATAAACCATGGATACCCTGTCCCTCTTTTAGAAGGGCTTATAAATGAAGTTGACACTAAAAGAACAAAAGGGTTGTATAAACCACTACTTGATCAATCTAATGTAGGTAGGTCTACTAATGATAATGAATTAGCACACCAAAATTCCTTATTAAATCAGCAGAGAAACTTTTCTTTAAGTTTTATAACCCAATTTAACTTGAATTCAACAGGAATTTGGGCCATTATCTTAAAAAACTGGCCACTAGTTATTAATTCGTTAACTTGATTGACAAGTTAGGTCAGCGCCCCTATGTAATTTACAGGAGAAGTAATAATTTGAAAGAACTTTTACAGCATACTTCTAACACTTATGGTCACATAAGACCTAGAGGTTCATTTAAATGTGGATGCTGCAACATGTGTAAAGTGATGAGAACTGGAAATTCCTTTATAGTTAGGAATAAAAATACAACATTAAGCAGAGGATTACTTGTGATTCAAAGTCAGTGGTGTACATTGCTTTGTGTAATTCCTGCCCTTCCTTTTACATAGGAAAAACCAATCGTAAACTAAAAGAGAGAATATACCAGCACCTTTATGCCATAAAAACCTCTTTTAGAGAATGCCTTAGCAAAACATGTTAGCAGTAACCCTGACCACTCTTTTTGTTTTATGGGCATTGATCAAGTACCTTTAACCGATAGGGAGGCCCCTTTCAGATAGTTCTTGAGTGTGTCGAACTTTTATGGCAGTTGAATTTAGATGCATTTAGGCTAGATGGCCTCAATGAGAACTGTAACATTTCATGTGTTCTTAAACTAAGGAGCTACTTTAGGTAATGCCTATATGTACATTATTTTGTGGGTTTAATGCATAATTTTTACAATGTTAATGTAAATGCACTAGTAAGAACATTTTTATGTTGTCTTTTATCATACAATATTTATAGATAATTCAATGGAGTTTTATGATTATTCATGATTTTATTCATTATTTTTATTGAGTCAAATTAGTGCAGGAAGTGCAATTATTTGTCACTTCCTGTTAACTGAGTATTTGAACAGACCAGTTTAGCTGTTTTACTTGTCTTCTTCTGAGGAAGCTGTGACAGGGGTCACGGCGAAAACGTTGTCTTTTTGAAAAATAAAATACTTTTACGTTAAAGAAGAAACTTGGACTTTGTTTCCTGTGGTTAGTATTGACTATCTGGACATCAGGTTGCCTGTTTCTACACATTTTTACAAGTTTGTTTGCTCATTTTTGACTGTTTGTTGCAGCATATGTATTGAACATGAAGTAATATGCACTAGTGATAATACTTATACAAGTATATAAGAGATTTGTCAGTTTTCAACAGCCAAAAAAAATCTTTTGATACATTAGAATACTGAGAAGTGAATGGCCTTTTTTAGGCAAGGCTCAAAAGTCAAACCCACCTCCGTAAACAGCACAATTAACAAAAAACTGAGGGTTATACTACTCAGCGTCAGGAGTTTAAATCTCAAAATGCACGCGTGCGAAGCACTCCTTAGTATGGGGATTGTCGACATCTGTGCAGTAACTGAAACCTGGTTCAAGGCTCCAGAGAGCACCCCAGCACTACCGGGCTACAACTCATACCACACATTTTGGCCACAGAACACGGACCAAAACACAAAAGGAGGGGGTGTATCCATATTCATCAAGGATACCTACACCTCCAGGTTAGTGGCATAGCATAATAACTCTGAGATCATCCATGTGCAACTAACATCGGGCAAATCTGCAATGTAAATTGTGGCCTGCTATGAATCACCCTCCATGACCCAGGACCAGCACTCCACCTGTCTGGAGACACTGGAAAATATGAAGGTCCTACCGAACACCCTGATATTGGGCAATTTCAATTACCCTACCATTAACTGGGAAAACTACTCGAGTACAAACTCCAAGGCCCAGTGCTTCCTGGAATTCATTAACTCAAATGCCCTGGATCAGCTGGTAAACTCCAAACAAGAGGTGAAAACATATTAGACTCTGTAGTGCAACGCTCTTCCAATATTTACATTGTTTTTTGTCCTGCTGAGTGTTCTTTAGCGGACCCCATGGTGCAACACTCTTCCAATATTTACATTGCTTTTTGTTCTGCTGAGCGTTCTTTAGCGGAATTCACTTCTTTTTCTGGAACATATTAGACCTGGTCATCACAAGCATGGGCAACAGGTGTTCCACACCGGAGGTCAACCCGTCACTGGTTAGATCAGACCATAAACTAATCACTTTAGATGTCCACACCCCACCACCACCCCCAACTAAGGAAACCACAGTAAAAAACTTTTCTAAAGCAAACTTCACCTTCCTTAAGACAGAGATGGTAAGTTTCACAGCCCCCACGCTAAAGGATAATGCTGCCCAAGATGCAGAATCCTTTACAAATGCACTCTATGAGCACCTACAAGGATGCATGGATTGTGCCATCCTTAGCAAAACCAAGACTCACTCTTCTAAGAGAAGGAAACCAGTCTGGTGGACCCCTGCCATAAACAGGCTATACAATAGAAGGAGGAAACTAGTTCAGAAAAAAAGCAAATCCCAAGAAGGAAAGACATCCCTGATCAGTATCAGTAAGAAACCAAGGTCCCTCATAAAATCATCCAAGACTAACTTCGAAAGAAAAATAGCCAAGGATTCAAAAGATAACCACAAAGCCTTCTTTAGCTATGTTAAGAATCTAAGTGGCAACTCACAGATATGCACTGAACTAGTGCAAAATAGCACAAAATATACTGAACCTACTGATATTGCCAACATCCTGGCAGATAGATTCAGTGCAAACTTCACCCCCCTCTCACCCCCAAAATGGCTCACAACAATACCTGAAAAGTGTAGTGTCCCAGAAATCATAGTCACACAGGTGAAAATAGCCCTTTCAAAGGCAAAAACACAGCATCAGTGGGGCCAGATGGTGTCCCAGGCTGCGTCTTGCATGAACTACAGAATGAACTAACCCCCCCCCCACCTAAACATGCTGTTCAACCT
Source organism: Protopterus annectens (assembly GCF_019279795.1). Lineage (NCBI taxonomy): Eukaryota > Metazoa > Chordata > Ceratodontiformes > Protopteridae > Protopterus > Protopterus annectens. Next base: position 1,774,207,653 of record NC_056735.1, on the reverse strand, counting down.
TAGCCTCTCCACAGGCTATGTGCCCATAGAATGGCACACAGCAACGGTTATTCCACTCCAAAAAGGAGGGGCCACAACTGACACTGGTAACTATCGCCCCATAAGCCCAACTAGCCTGGTCTGCAAGGCTATGGAGCGCATCATCATGGAACTCATTAATAAAGACATTGGGAACCTCCAAACACTTGACCTCGCGCAGTTCATCTTTGTTAAGGGCAGATCATGCCTACTAAACCTGGTTGACTTCTTTGAGACAGTCACCAAGGCCATAGATGAGGAAAAGGTTGTTCACACAGCCTACCTTGAGCTCGCCAAGGCTTTCGACACCATTCCCTACTCAGGTATTACAGAAATACTCACCAGCCTGAACATAAACCCCTACGTCACAAGATGGGTTGCCAACTGGCTTACAGACAGAACTCACATGGTAAAAATAGTGGGCTCCAGGTCCGACTCTAAACCAGTCACAAGTGATGTCCCACAAGGCTTGGTCCTGGAACCCCTACTGTTCAGCATATATGTCTCAGAAGTACAGGCAAACACAAGAGGACTATGGCTAACCAAGTTCGCCAATGACTGCAAACTGGGAACCATAATTGCTTCTCCGGCTGACATGGACACCCTTCAAAAGGGCCTTACTGAGACAGACACCTGGTGTCAAAGTCATAGCCTCAAGCTAAATGCTAAAAATACATAGTCATCCCGTTTGGGAAAAACAAAATACCCATAAATTACCACATAGGTGGCAGCCCCCTTAATACAGAAGAGGTAATAAGAGATCTGGGGACAAAGATAGACAGTAATCTCTCCTTTGGCAATCATATTGCCAAAGTAGTTAGGAAATCCTGCTATGTGGCCCATCTAATTACTAAAGGGTTCACATTTAGAAATAAAGAGGTTATAATGCCCCTCTACTCATCACTCATCAGACCCATCATAGAGTACAATGCTCCATTTGGGATGTACCTCAGAAGACACTTCCAACAGCTGGAGAGACCACAAAAGTACCTCACCAAGAGGATTACTGGCCTTAAACATATGTCCTATGCAGCCCGACTGAAAAAAAACTCTGGCTGTACTCAGTGGCATATCGCTTACGTAAAGGTGATCTCTGCCTCACTTACAAAGTCATGTTCAACTCAGAATTGACGGACATGCTCCACCTAAAGAAATCCAAGTCACTGCGAGCCACATGCTCTTGCGAGCTAAACCTCACCACAACAATAAATAAAACATGCTGGAGGGACAGATTCCTGTCACAGAGACTCTCCATGCTTTGGAACAAAATTCCAAACTACATTAGGCAGAGCCCCTCACTAACACTCTTCAAGAGAAACCTTGATGAGTGGATGGGTAACAGAAAATACACCCCTGAGGTCACTTCATTGGCCCTGCTTGACAGAGGATCAGTTAATTAATCAATGGGGCAGTGAAAGCCAACACACTCTGGCTAGGCTTATAAATGCCCTCAGGCAGATAGCCTAGTACTTACCTAAGAACCTATGAACCAAAGTTCACTTCTTTTTTTTTTTTTTCAAATATTTTTCTATTTTCCAAATAATATAATGTTTAACAATACAGTCACCAATAAACAAATATTATAAACCTTTATATACACTATGTACAATTGACCTGAACAATGGAGGGAAAAAAATAATAAAACATATGAAATTAGTAACAAAAATTTATAATATTCAATTAATAAAGTATAAAGTTACACATTAATTATTAAGGGTTAATTTTTAATGTCTCAATAAGAGTTAACATTTTTTACCAAGGATTGTTTGTCCATGTTTTAGATGAAATTCTCGATTCCTTTACCTTGATTTCTAATGTCACTGTTTCTTCCATCAATATTAAGAATTCCTCCAGAGTAGGTTCTTGTGAAGACTTTCACTTTCTAGTTATACATTTCTTTGCCACAGCTAGTATGGACCAAAGTAGGTATAAATCTTTTTTAGTCATTCCAATAGTATTATTAACATTTAAGAGGACTAAAGATTTGGTTAAAATAAAGGTATCTGTGAATATAGCTTGGAGAAAAATAGTAATTTCTTCCCAGAATTTTTTTTATATTAATACAATCAAAAAATATATGAGACCAATCAGCTTTACAGTTTAAAGAACATCTCCAACAAATGGATTTATCAAGTGAATTGAAACTGGCTAGTTTATCATGTGTAATAAATGCCCTGTGAATGTATTTCCATGTAAATATTTTCCATACTTGTAAATTACATGTTAAGTTAACAGAACATAAAATATTTGCTTTACTCTCAATTGATAGATTAGTGTGACATCCTTTTGCTATGAAATTCCAATATCTTGCATTAGGGTTAGTTTTATATGTTATCAATATTTTGTATAATTTTGAAATTAGATTTGTCCAATTATATTTGTTGTAAATAACTTCATATATTAGACTTATCAAATTTGGACTAGTTTTATAAGGAGAATTAATAATTTTACTATTAAGGTCCTTAACATATGATAATATGTTTTGTAGTATCAACCAATCTGCTGATGGAATGTCATATTTATTCTGAATTTGTTGAATGTCTAATACTACTTGATTCTCTATACAATGTTGCCAACAAGTGAAGTTTTTCCCCTCCCATCTAGTTAAAATAACATTATGAATTTTATTGAAGAAATTCTTTGTAGAGCTAAAGGGTATTATCAAGTCTAGCCAAATCTTAATATCCGTGTTAGTATACATAAATCTTCTTAATAAATTGTAAATACATTGTAAATATTATTTATATAATTTAAGTTTGTTGGTTTTGTTATATTATATTGAATATTAACAGTCAATATGTGCCACATCCTATTATTTTGTTTACTTAATATACAATGTATAATTATTTTATTTTCATTTAGAAAAATAATAGGGTGCAGTGTTTTCCATTTTGAAGAATAATTAGGATCTATCCAATTAATGATAGCACTTAATATGGAAGCTTTTATGTATGATTCTAGATCTGGAAGTTTAATTCCACCCATTTCCCAAGATCTAATATGACGTGTATAGGCTATTCTATTTCTTTTTGCATACCAAAGAAAGTTTAATAGAATTTTATTTATTTATTTCAAGATTTTCTTAGGTTCATAGGTTCATAGGTTCATACTAGGCTATCTGCCCTAGGGCATTTATAAGCCTAGCCCAGAGTTTTGTGACTTTCGCCACCCCTTTAGTTTGAAGGATACTATGCCCATTATTTAGCTGTGCCTCTGTCAAGCAGTGACACTGAGGTGATCCCTGGGGTATACCTGCGATCTCCCATCCATTGGTCAAGATTTCTCTTGAACAAAGCCAGCAAGGTGCTCTGCCTCACATGTACCGGGATTTTGTTCCACAGCACAGGGAGTCTCTGGGTGATGAATCAGTCCCTCCAGCATGTCCTATTTATGACCATGTCAAGGTTCAAGTCTCGTGCTCTTGTAGATCGGATGGATTTAGATTTTTTGAGGTGAAGCATGTTCATTAATTCCGGGTTGGACATGGCCTTGTATGTCAGGCACAGGTCACCTCTGAGCAGGTGGTAAACGACTGAGTAGAGCTGGAGCTCCTTCAGTCGGGCAGCATAGGACATATTTTTGAGACCCTTTATCCTTTTGGTGAGGAACTTTTGGGGCCTTTCCAATTGCTGCAGGTGTTGGGTCAGATACATTCCAAATGGGGCATTATACTCAATCATTAGTCTGATGAGTGATGAGTACAGGGGAATGATGACCTCCCTTGACCTAGATGTGAATCCCTTCATGATCAGGTGGGCAATGTAGAAGGTCTTCCTAACTACTTTGGCAATGTGGGTGTCAAATGAAAGGTTACTGTCAACCTGAGTCCCCAGATCCCTGATAACCTCTTCTGTGCTTAGTGGATTGCCACCTATATGGTAGCTGGGGGTAACCTTGTTTTTCTCGAAGGGTATGACTATGCATTTTTTAGCATTTAACTTTAGGCCATGGCTTTGGCACCAGTTATCCGTTTCTATGAGACCCTTCTGAAGGATATCTGTGTCTGATATGTTTTCAACTATGGTGCCCAGTTTGCAGTCATCTGCAAACTTTGTCAGCCATAATCCTCCTGTGCTTGCCTGTACTTCTGAAAAGTAGATGCCGAACAAGAGTGGGCCCAGGACCGAGCCCTGTGGGACACTGCTTGTGACAGGCTTGGAATCAGACATGGTGCCAGCAACTCTGACCCTGTGGGTTCTGTCACTTAGCCAGTTTGCAACCCATCTTGTGATGTATGGGTTTACATTTAAGCTGGTGAGCTTGTTAGGTACTATAGGTACTATAGGAATAACTTGTGCAATGTAATTGATTTTTGGAAGTATTGTCATTTTTATTATTTGTAATCTGTCCGCAAATCTCAAGAAAATTTTATTCCAGCTTACTATTAACATTTTTATTTTATTAATTATGGTGTTATAATTTGTGGCTAACGTAGATTCCAAATTATCACATAGTGTTATTCCTAAATATTTTATTATGGGAACGTTTTTTCCTATCACACAATTTTTAGTTAAGGTAAATTCTCTCTTTTTATTCAAATGTATATAATTAGATTTTCCCTTGTTAAATCTAAAGCCAGAAATATGATAAAACTTTCCCCTATTTCATCTAGCTTTTGTACTGATTTCTCCAAGACATATAACATGAATAAAACATCATAAGCAAATAACATAATTTTTGAATTGAGTTGATCATATACATCTATGTCTTTATATTAGAGTTGTGATGTACTAATGATACATTGGACATCCCTGCTTTGTACCTTTGGTTATTTCAATAGCCTTTGAGGTAAATGGCCCGAGTTTTACATAAGCCAAATTGTTTTTATAAATATTCGTTTCTAGCATAAAAAAATTAGTAGGGAATTCAAACAATTCTAAAGCCTTAAAAATAAAATCCCAGCTCAACGAATCAAAGGCTTTATCTATATCCAAAGTTACTATTAGAGCTTCTTGGTTGTTTCTATTTAGAAAATCTATGAGTGTTAGAATTCTTTGTATATTGTTATGTGTGTGTGTCTTTTATAAATGAATCCTGTTTGATCCTCATTTATTATGTGTGTCAATGAGTTTTTAATTCTACTAATATTAACATGAAGATTTTATAATCATTATTAAGTAAAGAAATTGGCCTATAAGATTTATACTGTAAAGGGTCTTTGTTTTCTTTTATAATGAGTATCTCCATGAAATTGAAGTTGTGTTTTGTTCTAGAATTTCATTCAAAGTTTTGTGAAACAATGGTATTACTGAAGATGGAAATATCTTATACAATTCATTAATTATTCCATCAATTCCCGATGTTTTATTACTTTTACTTTCCTTGATTTTTTGAGTAATTTCTTTTAGAGATATTTGTTTTTGAATGTCTAACTTTACCTTTACTAATTTCAGGTCTAAGTTTGTTGTATTAGTTATATGTGAAGTATCATTATAATGGTCAGAGAAATAATGTTTAAATGCATCTAGTATATAATTTATATCCGAAACCTTTTTGTTTTTTTTTTCCTTCCTTCATGTATAATACTTGTAATATTATTTTCAATAGAATGTTTTTTTAATCTTATTGCTAAATTATGCATATGTTTAGGTGATACTGCATAGGAACTAAGTTTTAACCTTTCTACAGCTATATTAGTTTTGTGAGTTAGGATTTCATTATATCTTTTGTTAAAGTCTTCCAATGCTTTTTTTGATTATTTTGTGTGTAAGTAGATGAATTAATAGTGAGATCTGTAATTTGTTTTTGGATGTTACATAATTCTGATTCCCACTCTTTTAGCTTATTTTTATACCATGAAAGAATTTTCCATTTAGATAGGCTTTCAAGGTATCCCACAGATTAATTACATTTATTTCAGTAGTGTAGTTTATATCTAAAAAGAATTGTACTTCTGAATCTAACCAAGGTTTAAATTATTTTCATTTTGTAATGTAAGCTGGAATTCTTGACATAAAAATTAATTTCTTATAATCTGTATGTATTTTGAGAATTAATGTCCCTTTCCAAAGTTCACGTCTGAGAGTAATCTGGTTAGGTGCAAAGACTAACCACACTTGGTACAGGGATAGGTAGGAAGTCCTAGAATTTAGATTCTATGTTGTATAAGGTGAATTTCTCAAATATGAAAGTGTAAATTTCCCAACATAGAATCCAAGCAGTGTACATTGAATTTCTCAAAAATGAAAGCAAATCGCTCTCAGAAAAGGCCAAATTCCAAAAAAAAAAAAAAAAAAAAAATTGACCATAACGAGGTAATAAAATAGGCAAGACATGATGTGGGTAGACACAGGAGGGATCATTATAAAAATAAAATGAAGGAATGGTTAGAGTCCATCATATAAGAAAATTAAAAAAAACATAATCAATCTGGCAAGAACAACTGAACAATAGTGCACTGAGAGACAGCCTTACAAGACTATCTGCAAATATATATAGCTGAGTATATTTTTCTGTATTATTCTGTATTACAGAGCTCAGTTGTTGCTTAGATATCTGTTGTCTTAATGTTCTGCAAATATACAGAGATCAATATATATTTTTCTGGTTTTATAATTTGCACTGTGATTCCTCACATCTCTGTTGAAACTGTCTTCCCCACCCCCCACCCCCATTTTCTGCCTTGTCTTCAGCTGATATAATCGTTTTTTATAGCTTGTGTGTTGCTTAACTCCAGGTTCCCTTAATTTGACCTGTTAATAACAGCCTGCATTTAAATTGGAACCTGTGCACTGAGAGATAGCCTTACAAGACTATCTGCAAATAAATAGAGCTGAGTATATTTTTCTGTATTATTCTCTATTACAGAGCTCAATTGTTACTTAGATATATGTTGTCTTAATGTTCTGCAAATATACAGAGATCAGTATATATTTTTCGGGTTTTATAATTTGCACTGTGATTCCTTACATCTCTGTTGAAACTGTCTTCCCCCCCCCCACTCCCCATTTTCTGCCTTGTCTTCAGCTGATATAACCAGTTTTTATAGCTTGTGTGTTGCTTAACTCCAGGTTCCCTTAATTTGACCTGTTAATAACAGCCTGCATTTAAATTGGAACCTGTGCACTGAGAGAGAGCCTTACAAGACTATCTGCAAATATATAGAGCTGAGTATATTTTTCTGTATTATTCTGTATTATAGAGCTAAATTGTTGCTTAGATATCTGTTGTCTTACTGTTCTGCAAATATATAGAGATCAGTATATATTTTTCTGGTTTTATAATTTGCACTGTGATTCCTCACATCTCTGTTGAAACTGTCTTCCCCACCCCCTCCCTGTTCTTGGTTGTAGTTTAAATTTGGTGGATTTTGCAGTGCCTGCCCCACTGTAGATTTGATCTAGGACACTCCCCCAGTCCCATCTCTTTACCGCATTCTACCTAATAAACCATTTCTGCACTTGCTTTTAGTCCTTTTTAATTTAATTACATTTTTTCAATCTGTGTGTGGACTAATATTGCTACATACTCAAGTGTGCCAGCTTGCACTGCATGTGAATTGTTTTTACTACTGTTTTTGCTACTTTTCTGAAAAAAAAAATTGCAAGCCTGTTTCCTACCTTTCCTGTAATTAGTGATCCAGATACAGATTTGCTGTATCCAGGACTGTTTGTAAGCTTCTGAGCCCCCCAAGCCTTTCTGTGTTGGAGGAAAGCCTTCTAGCGTATCAGTGGGAGTGGTAAGCATTAGGTAACCTGTCTACCACATAAGGAGTGGTTCTGTCCCCGAATTTGTAGTTATTGGCCGTTTGGGCGGTCTTCCATCTCTCTCAACTTTCTGATTTGAAGGCCTGCATTTGCACTTGTTTCTGTCCTGTAACTCCTGGGCCCATCTCATTTGCTCACTCAAAAAAAAAAAAAAATGTATCTGCCTTTACTGTATTTGTGTTTCTTCCTACTTTATTTTGCTTTTGCGTCATCTTAATAGTACTCAATTGTATTTATTACTGCTTGGTGTAACTCATTCTAAGCCTTTTAGTTTTAGCACTTGGGCTTCAAACCAGTTGTTTTACATTAGGAAGGTTTGTGGTCTGCACTGTAGTGGCAGAACAGCTAGCTTACATCCTTCTAAGTTGGGAACTGGTGATTGAGGGCTCAGTGTCTGTTATTCTAAAAGTGTATTAATTCTGGTTTAAGCACTTGGGCTTCAGGCCAGTTATTTTACATTAAGAGGGTTTGTGGTCTGCACTGTTGTGGGAGGAGAGGCTAGACTCTGCCCTTCTGAGCTGGGAATTTCTTGTTAAAGGCTTATAGTGCCTACATATTTGAACTGCTTCTTACTGAAATTGGTACAACTTGTTTGCTGTAGCATAGACTAGATCCAGGCCTGCTGAATCTAGCTTTGTTTGTATAACTTGAGCACTAATCCAGGCATTCTTTAAAGTATTCAATTGTATTTATTACTGCTTGTTAGTAACTTGATTAAAGTGTAGCTATCATTCTAAGTCTTTTGGATTAAGCACTTGGGCTTCAGACCAGTTGATTTACATTAGGAAGATTTGTGGCCTGCACTGTGGTGGCAGGACAGGTAGCTTACATCCTTCTAAGTTGGGAACTGCTGATTGAGGGCTCAGTGTCTGTTATTCTAAAAGTGTATTAGTTCTGGTTTAAGCACTTGGGCTTCAGGCCAGTTATTTTACATTAAGAAGGTTCATGGTCTGCACTCTTGTGGGAGGAGAGGCTGGACTCTGCCCTTCTGAGCTGGGAATTTCTGGTTAAAGGCTTATAGTGCCTGCATATTTGAACTGTTTCTTACTGAAATTGGTACACCTTGTTTGCTGTAGCATAGACTAGATCCAGGCCTGCTGAATCTAGCTTTGTTTGTATGCTTGCTGTTTGTTTGCTTGTTATTTCCCTGAAATGCTAATTCCACCTAAAACGCGGCTTTTCAGTGCTTCTGTGGATCCCTAGTGATATCTGCATTGCTTACTGTACTTATTTCCTTGTTTCACTTGAAAGAAATTTACTGTTTGTCATTTTTGCATTTAAGTTACTTGTAACACATTGCATTTAAGTTACCTGGCACTTGCTCACTAAAGCAATTATATAAGTCAGCACTAAAAAATTAAAAGCACCACACCCTCACAAACTCCCCTTGAGTACCTTGTTCCCCACTGGCCCTTTTTTCAATTATAAAGGAATTCCCAATACTATTCTAGCATGTCCAAAGGTCAGTTGTCAATCTCCTCTCCGGTCCAGCTGGTGAATCTTGGAATCTTGAGGCAATGTTACAACTGCCTCATGTACACAGGCAACCCTCTCCTCCTCCCAACAAATTCCAACACATGTGAGAGATGCAACCATATAGCCAAACTGGAGGCTAAGCTCTCTCAACTCAGTACTGGTGTAACCAGTCAGGAGGAGAAGGAAACCACACTCACTACAATTCCAGTCTCACATAGACCTACCACGACAGCAAACCAAACACATAAACACACAAAAACATACTCGGAGGCTCTAAATAAAAATCTGCCTAAGCAGCAGAGACCTCCAAAGCAGACACCCAAGCAACCGCTACCCCAAAACAAAACACGTGCAACACATAGCTCACAAAGTCAGTGTGCCAAACAGTCACAGCCCTTAAGGCTAAACAACACACCTGATACACTTGTAATAGGTGACTCTATCGTCAGGCACACTGATGTCCCACTCACCAGGCCGAAGAAGGAGAAGGTCACGGTGAGCTGCCTGTCGGGCGCTAGGATCTGCCACATAACACAAGCACTCAGGTCACTCCAAGGTAAGTACAAATATGACTCGGTCATTGTCCATGCTGGTGTGAATGACCTGAAATGTACCTCCCTGGACTACATGAAGAGAGACATAGAGGAGCTCTCTGAGCATGTAGCCCAGGCTGGTATGACCCTGACCTTGAGTAGCATCTTACCCTCACCAAGAATGATGCCACAATATGAAGACATGATGATCAATTTCAACAACTGGCTTAAGTATTGGTGTCATTCAAAGGGGATCCAATGCCTGTCAGCCTGGGATGACATGTTCGACAAGTCACGATGCTTTGCTAGGGACGGCTTGCACCTGTCACCCCTGGGCTTTCGGATATTGGCAAAGGCTCTTGCTTCCCCCATAGTGCCTTTTTTAGACAAGGCTCAAAAGACAAACCCACCTCCAGACTAGAAGTGTATCCCTCACTGGTAAGATCAGACCATAAACTTATCTCACTGGATATTCACATCCCGACCCCACCCCCTGCCCAGAAAACTACAGTGAAAAACTTCTCTAAAGCAATTTTCACACTCCTCAAAACCGAGGTGGAATCCTTAAAAGCCCCCGAGCCTGTGGAAAATATGGCCCAGACCGCAGAATCCTTTATAAATGCATTCTATGAACACCTTCAGGAATGCATGGATCATGCAATTCCAAATAAAACCAAGACCCAATCCTCCAAAGGCAGATGTCTTGTCTGGTGGACCCCAGTCATAAACAAACTATACAATAGAAGGAGGAAACTACTACATGATAGAGCAAAATCCCAAAAAGGGAAGGCATCTCTGATCAGTATCAGCAAAAAACTACGGGCACTCATAAAATCGTCTAAGGCCAGCTTTGAGAGAAAAATTGCACAGGATACTAAGGATAATCACAAGGCTTTCTTTAGTTATGTTAGGAACCTGGATGGGAATTCCCAGATATACTCAGAATTAGTCCAAAATGACAAAAAATACATCGAACCCACAGACATTGCCAACATCCTAGCTGACAGGTTCAGCGCAAACTTCTCCCCCCCTTCCCACCAAAAGGACAAATACCTATCCCAGCAGAGTGCTGCCCCCCTGACATCTCAGATGCTCAGGTAAGAGCCACCCTCTCCAAAGCAAAAAACACAGCATCAATGGGACCAGACCGGTGTCTCGGGCTGCATCCTACATGAATTCCAAGAAGAGCTAAACACAAACATAAAACTACTGTTCAATCTCAGCCTTACTACAGGATATGTACCCAAAGTGTGGCATACAGCAACAGTGGTCCCTCTCCACAAAGGTGGTGTCTCAACAGATCCTGGAAACTATCGCCCCATAAGCCTGACTAGCTTGGTCTGCAAAGTTATGGAAAGGATCATCATGGACCTCATAAATAAAGATATTGGGGACCTACAGACACTGGATCCTACCCAGTTCGGCTTTGTTAAGGGCAGATCCTGCCTCTTAAACCTGGTCAATTTCTTTGAAACAGTCACCAAGGCCATTGACGAGGGGAAGGTGGTCCACACAGCCAACCTGGACCTCGCAAAAGCCTTCGATACAATACCCCACTCGGGCATTATAGATAAGCTCACCAGTTTAAATATAAACCCCTATGTCACTAGATGGGTTGCAAACTGGCTCAAGGACAGAACCCACATGGTTAGAATTGCTGGAGCCATGACAGACTCACACAGACTCACACAAGGCTCAGTCCTGGGACCTCTCTTGTTCGGTATATATATTTCTCGGAGGTACAGGCCAACACGGAAGGACTGTGGCTGACCAAGTTCGCAGATGACTGCAAACTGGGCGCCATAATCGACTCTCCAGCCGACACAAGCATCCTCCAAAAGGGCCTCATAGAAACAGACAACTGGTGCCAGAGCCATGGCCTCAAGCTAAATGCCAAAAAGTGTATAGTCATCCCCTTTGGCAAAAACAAAGTGCCCACAAATTACCACATAGGTGGTAATCCATTAAGTACAGAAGAAGTAATTAGGGACCTGGGGACCCAAATTGATAGCAATCTCTCATTTGACAACCACATGGCCAAAGTGGTTAGAAAAACATTTTATATAGCCCACCTAATCATGAAGGGATTCACATCTAGATCAGGGGAGGTCATTGTGCCTCTTTACTCATCCCTCATCAGGCCCATAATTGAGTACAATGCCCCTTTTGGGATGTACCTTACCAGACACCTGCAGCAACTGGAAAGACCCCAAAAGTACCTCACCAAGAGGATCAAAGGGCTCAAACAGATGCCATATGCTGCCTGGTTAAATAAACTCCAGCTCTACTCAGTGGCATACCGCCTGCTCAGAGGTGATCTGTGCCTGACGTATAAAGCCATGTCCAACCCAGAATTAATGGACATGCTGCACCTCAGAAAATCCAAATCTCATCGAGCTATGCGCTCGAGAGACTTGAACCTCAGCACTGAAATAAATAGGACATGCTGGAGGGACAGATTCATAACCCAGAGGCTCCCTTCACTCTGGAATAAAATCCCAGTCCAGGTTAGGCAGAGTCCCTCATTGACTCTCTTCAAGAGGAATCTTGATGAGTGGATGGGAGATCGTAGTTTTACCCCGGGTATCACTTCTGTGTCACTGTTAGACAGAGGCACAGTATACTAACCTCGAAAAAGGGCATAGCAAAATTAATTTAAAATGGGTGGCGAAAGCCAAACACACTCTGGCTAGGCTTATAAATGCCCTAGGGCCAGATAGCCTAGTATGAACCTATGAACCTATATCTAAAGTCACAAAAATAAAATTAGCATATTGACGGGTAGTATAGCATCAATAAAGGGAACTGAGAAAGTCATTAGTATCTCTAATGTAACCTTTGCTAACTTGTAAAAAAGGGACATAGCCGATTTTCTAGATACTTCGAAATAGCTTGTTGTCGCCCATCTGTTACCAGGCACTATAGATCTCATATGTGGAACATTTACATTCTTGTGAATCATGGGCAACCCATAGATGACAGGAGTAACAGGCTCAGCTATACAGAGATAATTGTAAATTTCTCGATTAATTGAATCTTCCATAAGTAAATCATATAAATGAGTTTTAACATTAAAAATAAAATTATTAGCACGTATCTTACCAATCTTCTTAAAAGTAATACAATCAGACAATAAATCATACATCCAACGATAATATTGCTCTTTATCCATAATTACAGTCTTACTGCCTTTGTTTTATAATAATGCTATCATTGGCACAAAGACTATGCAAAGCTTCCCTTTCTTCAAAGGTCAAATTATAATATTTATCACACTGTTTTTCAAAACAGTTTTTTATAAAATTCATCTCCACACATCTCATAGAATGCTTTCACTGCAGGTGTGTTGAGAGGACAAACATGCTTTTTCTTTTTGGTTCATCATTACTGTTCATCTCATTTTTATATACCATTTTTAATTCAATATTTCATGTAAATAATCTTAAATCAGTTAGAGAGTTAGTAATGTTACCTTCATTAGATGGTATAAATGTGAGTCCCTTATCTAAACGTTTTAGTCCATTATAGGAAAGTGGGTATTTTGCAAGATTATATACCATAGAACCGACAACTATTTTATCAGCACCTTGCTTCTGGTTGCTGGTCCTACCTGTAAGGAAGTCTGTGGTCTCATCTGTGTCTGCATGGGTTGTATTGCTTCTTCTCTTCCTTGCTTTTTTCTCCTGGTGATACTCCTTCCTCACAGTTGATGTTGCACTTCAATAGGCAGCTATAAATGTATCTTTGGATATCCTAAAAAATTCCCATAGCTCAGGATTAGATTGTAAAATTCCTCCATTTTTGCAAATTGCAAGAAGAGAAAAAGTGATAGTATGTTTTCCTCTCCTTGATGGCGCAGTGGTGCAGCAATTACTGTTGTTGCCTCACAGCAAGAGGCTTTCCAGTTTGATTCTTGGCTGGAATGCCTTCTGTTTGGAATCTGCATGTCCCCTCTCAGTGTTCTCGTGGGCTTCCTCTGGGTGCTCTGGTTTCCTCCCACATTCCAAAGACATGCATCTGGAGTGTTTTACCCTGGGCTTCTGAGAATGGGCTCTGTCCCAGTAGGTCTTTCCCAATAAACAAATGTTAACAAAATAAAAAAAATTATATATATTCATATACGGGTGTCATTTACCCCATCAATTTGGCTGCTTGTCAAAAGTGTGAATGTCTCTGAAACATGATCAAGTATTTTATTCATTGGCAAAGCCCAATACCCACCTTACTAATACTTGCTAACCCTAACCCTATCCCTAACCTTAAGCCTGATCCTTTATTTTTCAAAAACCCTTTCCATAATACTACCATTATTCAGTCAAATTTGGTCTGATTGTGTGGTGTGGTTTTAGTGATCTGATCACAAATGGAAACTGTATGCTTCCTTTTACAATCATTTTAGTTTTACATGTTCTGAGTTTTGTTATGTATTGAATTTTGAAATGCTAGGAATGAACTTGAGGCTCAATGCATTTGCATTTCAATAATTTGGTATGTGCTTTTATGGGTCCCCTTCTAAAGACCGAACCGCCGATCCCCCGACGCAGAAATCAACGACGCCAGATAACCGACAGGTACGTATACCGACAGGGTGATTCGCCGACAGCGGAAAGACCGACAAGGGTAATGTGTGATCGCGACCCGGTAAGTGTGCGACAGTGACGGAGGTAGGAGTGGTCAGGTAAATGAGTTAGGGTTAGGGTGCAGGTAGGTGAAGTGTGCGTTAGTGTCGGAGCTTGGGTTAGGGGTGGGTAAATGAGTTAGGGTTAGGGTGCAGGTAGGTGAAGTGTGCGTTAGTGTCGGAGCTTGGGCTAGGGGTGGGTAAGTGAGTTAGGGTTAGGGTGCAGGTAGGTGAAGTGTGCGATAGTGTCGGACCTTAGGGTTAGGGTTTGGGTCAGGGCTAGTGTGTATGCTATGTAGTGTAGTGTGTTGTTTACGTTCCATGTGTCGGTGTTATGGTGTTCGGTGTTTCGCGTTGTCGGGTTTGTGTGTTGTCGGTTTTCTGGCGTCGGTGATTTCTGTGTCGGGGAATCGTCGGTTCGGTCTTTAGAAGTAGACCCATATAGATATATATATATATATATATATATATATATATATATATATATATATATAGAGATACAGATAGTTAGATGTATACATATATAGATATATATATATACAGCTTCTACACTTCCTTATTTTTTTACACTTCTCCCTCTGTCCCTTTGTGGTTCACAGGTGGTCAATTCAAAATTTTGCTAACATCAATTGTCTGAAGCGGAAGACAACAATAAATACAATGCTGATCACTGTTTTCCACTGAAAATCAGTGTTGGTGCAATTTCTAAGTGTATGTATGTATGTATGTATGTATGTATTTATTTATTTATTTTCTGTTTACTAGGATAGTCCAACTGGGCACTCGGTCCTATTTTCAGTGGAGGCCTGGTGAGAAAGCTCCATTTAGAGTTACAAAAAAATTACAAAAATTACAAAGATTTTACAGAGAAAAAGAAATCAGTTTCTTAACAGTAGAAATGGGATTTTAGAATCATCCCAGAGGTAATACAATCAAAACAGAGGTTAAAACAATATGATTTCCATAGGGGTGTTGTACAATATTAAGCAGGTTATATTTACATGTACAACAATATACAAATTTCATTTACAAAGGAGTGATGAATCAGGGCTGATTCCACTTTTTAGAAGATTTTTTTTAACTTCTTTGAGTTAGTGCTACTTTGGAGTTTGGGCGTTGTATGAGCTTCCCCATTGCAAAAATCACTTACCGTTAGTTTTTTTACCCTTCGGTTATTTCAGGCATTAATTTTTAGCACTTCGGTTGCTCAGGATTTTGCAGCTTGACCTTTCATAGTTGAACCGAGTTATTCATATTTGCACTGAATTTTGTTTTTGCTTATTGTGATGCAATTAGTTGCTTTTCAGTAACAGATATTTTTCTTTTTGCTATACCTTTATAAATCATAGAGATAATACTTCATTATAAAAATACTCATGTGTGCCTTCTGAGTAAACTCCTTGATGTTCTCTGTTCTTATTGTGAAATGGCTGACGTTAATATACTTGTGAAGATTACTGTAATGCTATTTCTTGAACCTAAATATCTGAAAATTGCAAAGGTATTGGTAATGATAGACTATGAAAATGACTTAGCCAGTGAAATACAGTGAGTGCTGTTTTTTTATCATCACTTCACCATCAGTCATAACACCTACCTTTCTGTCTGCAGTTATGTTATTGCTGACTGACATAACCAGCAAATGAGAGTAAGGTAGCAAGTTTTTGCCTCTTGTTATAGATTATACAGGAAAATAGATCAGTGAAGATTAAATTGGCATTTCATTTTGTTTAATTTTGTTACTTGCCTAATTTATTGCACCTTTTTAAGCAGTCATTAAATCACTGGACATTATTATATAGAATGCCTTTTATACAATATATCTCAATGCTGCTTTTAGTTGTATTAATTAATTAAGGCATTACATTGTGCAAAGAAAATGCAGACTAAAGATTCTTTAGAATGAGATGAGTCTGCTGAGCATGTTTGCTGATACCATAGCAAAAATAAGCATCTTTTCAATTTTGGTAATGGATAAGATGTGGACTAATCTGCTTGCTAACTAAAATACTAAACTAAATCAGGGTATTAAGCAGGCTTATAACATTTAATCCTGATTAACAGCCTTAACTGTTTTTATTGTTAATTAGGAAAAAGTATGTGTACAGTAACCAAATGACATTTTCCTTGAAGAGCAAACCGTTTCATGTGTGATGCTGACAGTGTAGGCTTGCTGCACTACTAAGCAATACATTCAAAAGACTATGCGGATGTGAATTGTACACCAGTGCACACAGAAAATAATTGTCACCAGCTCAGTAAAGTAACTGGGGAAAAGGATGTTCACTTTTATGTGCTTCATACATATTACCTCTGCTGTTGTAATGACCCACAGAGGGTTCGGAAAGCATGGTGTATGATTTTGATTCTCTTTTTGGCCTGTATTTCAAATCCGAACATTATTTTTATATTGTAAATATTGTTGCTATCTTTTGTGCTATTTTTTCATGACTGGTAATATTACAGTTGCTAAGAAGAGAAATCACTGCAGAGCACTCAGTCCTATTTTATATATAAAAAACAGCACAGGTTCGTAACTATGGTGAACATGCATATGGCCTACTCCCTGTTGCAGAGCCTGATGCCCAGAATCCTGTGTTGAAACTTGCAAGTGCCTCTGTAGCCATCTGATTCCTTCTGAATGTATGAACCGATGGCCTGAGTTTTATTCAGTGGGTATGTGTATTCCATAGGTATAGAAGTCTTTTATGCAGGTCTATATTGAAACATCGAATGCTTAAAACAGCGAACGATGTTTCATTGACCCTTTTTCAGCAAAAGCTGAAAATGTCGACACCTCTGAACAGCGATTTCTTTCTTAGGGAAAAAAAATTGCTGTTCCAACCAAAAAAAAAAAAAAAAAAAAAACAGTAAACACTTCCGAACACATACACACACCTTAACCCTAATTGTACCCCCCCAAAAAAAAGAGTAAACAGCTGAAACCACATATGCATGTAACCCAACCATACATCTAACGGAAAAAAATAAAATAAACATTTCAAAACTTATGCACTTAGCTTAACCCACACCCTGACCCTAAGGTCAGTAACTGTTGCACATTTACGTAAACAGTTCCAAACACATACACACTTTCCTTAACCCTAATTCTACCTCACAAAAACAAAAGTAAACAGCTTAAAACACATATCCACTTAACTCAACTGTACATCTAACATAAAAAACAAAAAAGTAAACACTTTCATACATATGCAGTTAACCTTAACCTGCACCCTAACCCTAAAGTCAGTAACACTTGCACATTTACGCTCGGGAGCTATACTGGACAAGGGACCACACTACAGTGCAGAACACAGCAAAGCAACAAAGTGGTCAAGCGACTTCTTTCCCAGGGAAAGAATTCACTGAACAACCATTTTGCTGTTTTGCCTGTTCGCTCTTTATGTGTCGACAAAAACGCATTTGACAAAATGCGTTTTTGTCATTCTACTAGGAACCCTTTCATGCAGAAGTTGTCATGTTTCATGGTTGATAATAATTTTTATTGAGGCTAAGTGTATTCTTGTTTCACATCACTGGGAATATACTCATAGGGTTTCAAACAATAAGAGGTTATTTCATGGTTTATATGTCAGGCATAGGTCTTTTCTAGGAAGGCATTAAGTAGCAGAGAGCAGAAAGATCTGCTGTGGTCTTTCACTATAAAGCAAACCTTGAAGTCTTTCTATTCTGTTGGCGAGTACTCTTTGTACTTTCTCCATTTGTACCACATGGCATGTGATTAGGGTGCGGGACTGAGCAGAGTATTCTATAGCTGGTCTGATGATAACTGTAAAAAGAGTGAAATTGCCTAGCTGGCACAGCTTTCAACCCCACAGGATATGGGGGGGGGTGCAACTTATCATGTATACTACTTACATTTGTGATGTCATGCACGTTAAGAAGTGCTGAGGGAATGTATTCAGATATTCATGCAGCTGATAGTTTTTGAATATTCAAATAATTATTATTCAGTGTTCCTACTTCCCCCATGTAACTTTTAAAACAAAATTTGACTTTCTGGATTATTTTAGCTCTAGCATGAAAGTTTATTACCAAAGGGGCTCCCACTATGTGTTGAAGAAATGTTTTTGGATGGATAGAGCAGGTATGGCTAGCGGATCCCAATCAAATGAGCAGTCTCAAAAGAATAATATGTTTAACTTACCCTAAGAATATGAGATCTTGAGGTAGGTTATATCAGTGAATGGGGTGCAGGGGGCTGAGTCCTACTGCAGTGAGATGGCTGTGGTAAGTTTATGCATCACTTCACAGTGGGTTGATCAGCTGACATTTCCTGGGTAATGCATCAAGAGGATGTACCTTATAAGTGGGTATGCATGTATTATAAAAAAGCATACAAACAATCGTACTTTGAGACATTACATGTATCTGCATTTTTTACAGCAGTACTACTATAACATGACAAATCATATGCTGGAGGATCTGGATTCATGTCAGATTAAGCATTTCAGTATTTTGTAGTTTATAAGCTTGTTTTCTAATAGATGGATGCCACATACTTCTTTATTTTTCACTTACTTACATTTGTGTACTGATAAAAGCTAACTCTGATCAGGTGCAACTGCCTCTAGCTTCTTCAGTACCAGAGCTAGTGATGTAATAGAAAGGTATCCAAGAAAATGAGGGTTCAGCACTTAGCTATGACTTTGGTTTCAATTGTCTGAACATGTTTCATAATGTATGCACTCTGTGCTAGAGATAAGGAGATTCACTTCACTAACAATTATGACATCAGAGAGATGACCTCATTTCATTATTCTTAATCCTTTATGTGTCAGTTCTCAGATTAATCAGTCTGAAAGTAAAACTCTGACAGAACACACATGGTGCTTCTGCTTATAGGATAATGCCTCAATATACTTTCTACATTAAATCTCTATTTCACCAGCTTCTGCTCCTAAATATGGACATAATTTAACAGCTAACTACTCTGGCTTATTTCTGACTTACTGTGGTATACACCACACAATCATCCCAGAATAAATGGCTGTTAAATGGCACAGAATTCCTTGACTTTCCCCTTATTTTCTCAATATTTTGCATTCCATAGATATCTATTAGCCAGTGATCAAAAGTAAGACACCTTCTATGAAACCAGGGGCAATGCCAGGCTAAAGGTAACAATTAATTATTTAATATATTGTTTTCTTTTTCTTCTGCTCTCATCTCTCCTCTCTTGCCCTTCTGATATCAGCATGCTACTTTCTTTTTGATTAAGAATGTGTGACTTTTGTCCTTTTGAATATAAAAGAAAGGAATGCCTATTGAGGTGTGTTGCATTCACAGACTTGATGTCTCCTCATGTAAATATAAAAAAATGAAGGCTCACAAAGTATCTTTCTTTTAATTTGTAATTGCTGTAACTGCTAATGGACTTAATGATTTGTAGATTACTAAGCTACCAGGGTATATTTGACAGAAGGAAGCAGACTGGGACGTGCACTGGCAATTTTTATGGTTGCTATGATGAAAAAAAGAACGGGGCAATAACCTCATGTGATAAATATTAGGGGCTAGGCAAAACATTTGAGTTAACTGAATGAACTATGCCATACAAAAAAGAGAGAGCAGATGCTATCTTGACTGACTTGTAAGGTGAATCCACCTGGAAAATGTACCTACTTGAAGATGATCTATTAACTTAGCTAACTTACACTAGTTAGAAATAGTATTTCTGTAGCAAGCTGTTGCCATGGTCTTAAGTATCTGAGGCTTAGCTTTTCTTCTATATATAGCCTGTTTATCTTTATTGCCTTTTATATATGTATCTGCATTTGCAAACCTACATATATTTTTATCTGCATCTGCACTGTTTTCTTTACTATTTAAGTAAGTTATTATCCTTTAAGATCTTAAATTAAAAGAGGATAATAATTATTTACAGTGCTGGTTAACAAGCTGTGTGGTACACATCTCCCATTAGACTACTTAGACCTACTACCAGTGACAAATATTAATGGGTATGATTTCATTTACACATTAAGAGCAGCAAGTAACTGGGGTGTCTCTGGTCTTAACATAGAGTGGTAGCAGTATTGCCATGTATGGAAATGAAGAATTCCCCCGGACTTCCTTGAAAATTGTGTGTGTGTGTGTGTGTGTGTGTGTGTGTGTGTGTGTGTGTGTGTGTGTGTGTGTGTGTGCAGATAATACATTGTATGAAAGGCAGTTATCATGGATAAAGGGGTACTGGAAGATACTATTTCATAGACAGGGAGTGGGGAGATAAGTAGGGGCCTGGGAATGCTTGGCTAAAACTCTGCTCTGTAAGTAGTCTTGTGTTCAGTCCAGTCTGGGTGTGTAGATTAGAAGCCCATAACCAGAAAATCAGTACATATTCCATGTATGCTGTTGGGAATCAGGTTGTAGTTTGTGAACTAAATTATTGAAATTGACTTATCTACACTTTCTTGCTATCACTTTAACCTTGGATAGCAGTGGCAAGATTCATATCCCACTACTGCAAGCAATATGACAAAAGGCATGCCACTGGCACTAAATCTGATGGAGGAAGGATACTACTGCCACCAATGTGACACCCAGCAGAATGTCACTCAGGGGAGCTTTAAGATAGCAGGTGCTGCTAAACTATTGCATTAAATAGTTTGATATGTACAAGATATCTAGCTTTTGATAACATTAGCTGATCTTATGAAACATCAAAGCTAATGAAGTGTTTCAGGTCAATTAAAAGAACTGCTGAACCACAGCAAACAATATATTAGTATAACTTTCCTTACCCCACTTGCAAGAACTGCAATTGCCCATTCCCATCTACTATCAACTCTTCTCTACGCCTCACCTCTATTCTCCAACTTAAACAAAACAGATCTTAATAAACTATCATCCTGCTATAACCACATTACCAGATTTGCTACTGGCACAGCCTACTGGAAACACCACTGTAACAACCTAAATCACCTAGGATGGCTTGAACTGCCAAGCCTACTGCAGTTCAGCCAGCTAATAGTGGCACATAAAGTCCTTTACCAACCAAAAAATACACCTGCACTAAAAAAACATTATCAGCCCCTACATCAGTACCCGGCCACTGCGATCATCCACTAGACTCCTAGTTCAAACATACAAACCCAACTACTCAGCTGGGGACTCTCTGTCAACTCTGTTGGAAAAACATGAAACAGACTCCCAGCTGACTTGACCCTAGAATCCTCACTAACTCAATTCAAAAACAAACTCAAGAAATACTTCAAAACTCATTGGTTATGTCCTTGCAATAACCCCTTCTAGTGACCTCTCTATTTCTTAGGTGCCTTACCTTCAACTACTTCTTTTTTCTACCACTCCATTTCAGGAAGGGTCAATTGTATAACTGCTGCTCAATGCGTCTTAAACCTGAATGTAATATTATGTATATAACTTTGAAAATAATGTTATGTTTTGTATAGTGTTTTATAATAAGTTAGTACTATATGTGCTAAATGCTGGTATTGCTTATGACTGTAATCTGCTTGAAACTAGCATTTACTAAATGTTCAATGTGTGTTATTATCTTGGAGCTTTTCTCCCTGGGCCTCCACTGAAAATGGACATATATCCAGTTGGACTATCCCGGTCAACAAATGTAAAATAAAATTAATAAATAAATAAACTGTAAGGTATATACCTCAGACTAAATATAACATCTGTCTGCCAGCCATATTGTATGTAGGGAAAATATCAAAACTGAGTCAAGTCTTTTTAGGATGGACATAAGTATGCTGAAATGTTTAATTTTAGGATTTGAACAATCTTGTATACCAATCTTTTATCAGGTGCCCATTTTTCCTTGCTCATATGAACTGAGAAGTTTGCTGCATTACTACGAAAAATAATCTCAGAAAGTGACAGTTCAAAATACAAAAAATGAAATAGGCTACTTCTAGTTAGAGCTTCAATTATGATTATGCATTTATGCCTTCGGACTTCCTCTTTACAGTGGTGATATATTACAGGAGTAAATGCACAATGTAGAACAAAAAAAAATCATCTTATATGTCACCTTTTCTAAGTTGTGACTTTTGAAAGCACTTCACCAACTGCAGCACCTATCAAATTTGCATTTCTTTTAAAACTGCAATTATGTGTAGTTAATACATGATAAACTGGTTATGGGAAGTGAATTCCCCAAAATACATTTTTATAATGTATTTTATGATGTTGAATATCAGGTTTGTAAGGCATTGTCAAGCTCTTACATCAGCAAGTTGATAAAATCATTGTCATCTGATCAGCATGTGTCTGCAGCAAATCAGTGTAGTTGTTTAATAAAACAAATGTTATTTTAACAATGAATATTATACAATATTTAGTGTTTTGTGGCTCTGCACATACTGCTGCATTGTTAGGCACCAGAAACACCACACTGTCAGATGCTACATGTGGAATTATTTTATTGAAGTATGTGGAAATATGTTAAGTGAATTTGACTATTGTAAATCTAAATTTAAATACATTATGAAATTAAATGAAAGTGTATGTGCTAATGTTGCCTGATACACCCTTCAGACTTTCTGCATGTTTGCTAGGTTGACTTTCACTAACTAATTGTTGCTGGTCTTGCATTTCTTGATATATACTACCATCCTGACAGAGAAATACAGTTTTCCAAATGCACCTATTTCTCATATGCCACCCTGACATCACTTTCAGTATTCTGATTAATGCCATTTTGGTCATCATCCTTGCCCAAAGTGTCATTTAACCATTCAATATTATGTAATCTTAGAAGAAAATCAGAGGATGTTTCCACTACACTCTGTTTTCTGAAGGAAAATGGATTACTATGCAATTAATTTATAATACAAATATATATCTCTGTGCCTTTTGCTTTCTAACAAAATGACAAAAAGAATGCATTTGCTACCTACATCTTTTGTGATAGACAGTAACAGTTCTTTGTCCAAAGACCTCTAAAAATCTTCTTGTAAAATGGTGGAATCATCACATTTCATATAAAACAAAGACCGCGTAAACTGAAATGCAGTGGATCAGGGGCACATCATTATCATCACGAGAAGGTCAAAGATGGCACTAGGGTAGAGATACTTGGTGTGATTCA
The DNA here is from genome assembly GCF_019279795.1 of Protopterus annectens. Classification (NCBI taxonomy): domain Eukaryota; kingdom Metazoa; phylum Chordata; order Ceratodontiformes; family Protopteridae; genus Protopterus; species Protopterus annectens. The sequence continues at coordinate 1,774,184,217 of NC_056735.1, read as the reverse complement.
CAGGCATGGACTTGCATGACACATAACTGACATTGGAGACCAAACAAACTAAATCTTTTGAGTCATAGGTTCATAGTTATATACTAGGCTAATGACCATAGGGTCTCTTTAAGCCTAGCTGTGCATCCTAAATGTACTTAACAAGTTTGGTACTCTAGCAGTTAGCTAGGGCATGGATGGTCAAACATTTATAGATTGCCCCTATCCTTCGGACAAATAGGTGACAGACTAGAGGTAAATTTCTGATTTACCATCCACTGGTTCAGGTTATGCTTGAAAAGGAACAGAGAAGAATTGCTTCACATAGATAGGAAGCCTGTTCCAGAGACGGGATCCCTCCAATGTGTCCTATTTATGTCATAAGCAAGGTTTAATTCTCTGGATTTGGTAGTTCTGGTGCTATTTGATTTGCAGATATGCAAGAGTTCCATCAAGCCTGAATCCTGGGATGACTTGTATGAAAAACATTGATCACCCCCCCAGCAGTCTAAAGGAAATGGAGTATAGGGATACACATTTGAGATGATCTACATAGGACAGGTTGTTAAAGCCCTGTATTCTTTTTGTGGTGAACAGCTGTGGACACCCCAGTGGTTGAATGTGCCTGTTCAGGTACATACTGAAGGGGACATTATACACAAAGACAGGTTTGACAAGGGTTAAGTATAGTGGAACAATGACTTCTTTGACCCAGATCCCATACATTACTTATAAGTTGAGCAACATACAATGATTTTCTTACTACGTTAGCCACATGTTGATCGAAAGCCAAGTTACTGTTTACATGAATTGCCAAATCCCTGACTACTGGGTCTACTCCTAGGGGTGTACTATCATTAAGCTAGTTTCCTGAGGTAGCCAACTTCCTGAAGAAAACTATTATGCATTTCTTGGCACTGAGTTTTAAACTGTGTTGATGGTACCAGTTATTTGTCTTTATTAGCCCTTCCTGGGGGATATCAGTGTCTTGGGAGGATTTTATGACTACTCCCAGTTTGCAATAATCTGTAAACTTGGTCAATCAGAGACCCTTAATGTTGGCCTTGACTTTCAAGAAGTAGATGCAAAAAAGGAGAGGACCCAGCACTAAGCACTGATCGACTCCGCTAGTGACCAACCTCTTTGCAGAGGTCATCTCCCCTATCCAAACTTCCTGAGTCCTATCTGAGAGCCATCAGGCAATCCAGTGTGTAACACAGGGATTTGTGGTTACTTCACTTGAGTTTATTTACAATTCTTGAGTGAGGTACTCTATCAAATGCCTTAGCCATGTCAAGGCAGGCAGTATGCACCATTTGCCCTCATCCATTACCTTAATGATCTTCTTGAAGAAGTTTGCCAGATTTAGTAGGCACAATCTTTTCTTGACAAAACCAAACTGGGTTGGGTCCCAACATCTGGAGGTTTCCTGCATCATTATTAATCATTTCCATGACATATTTTCCATGGTTTTGCATATGAGACTAGTCAGACTAATGGGTCTTTAGTTTCTGGGGGTGTGTAGAAGGCCTGCCTAATGTAGAAGGATGACTGGTGTAGTTCTCTATTTGCATGGCTTGATGCCCATCATGAGGCTTTGGTTAAACAGTGACTCCAGTGGCTCTGATATGTCATGTTTCACGCAATTTAGGAGGCATCCTGGGATATTATTAGGGCCCATCTATGCAGTATTCTTGGCCTTGGAGAATGCAATTAGAACTTCTTTCCTAGACATGGTTGGGGGGTTTTGTTTGGTGGTATTTCTTGAAACATGACTGGGGTGAGGGGATTACAACTGGAGTATAATTTTTCAACTAGTAGATTTTCTATATCTTTCAGCTCCATGTAGGTGGTTCCATTCACAATTAGCTCAGTACATTGTTGTGTACAGCCTTGATGTTACAGACATAGCTAAAGAAAGCCTTGTAGTTGTCCTGGGAGGCTACTGTTACCTCAAAATTGGCTTTGGTTGACCTAACTTGCCCTCTGAGTTGTTTGTTTAGATTAATGAGTATTTTGATTCTGCTGGGCATTGCAGTTCCTGTCTTTTACTATGACTTTCTTCCCTATGTTGTACAGCCTATTAATGTTTGGATTCCACCAGGGTAGTTCATTTTTTGAATTTGTTCTGGTCTTATTTCTCATAGGCACAACTGTCTCTATGCATTTACCAACATGATTTTGTATACAGTATATGCGGACAATTCTGCATAGACAACTGTATCCTTGGGATTTGGGTGAGGCTTGAAATTTTGTTAGGTTGTCACTTAATAATATGAAGTTTGCCTTAGAATAGTTCTCATGTACTTTGGGCTTAGCTGGGGCTACAGGATTTATTTTTATTTTTATTTCAAAGGAGACAGCTTTGAAGTAATATATCAGAAATGTATATCTTCAAAAATCATGGCTGAGAGGCAATTCACTGGCATCATATTTGTTGACTTTAACAAAGTAATTGACACCATGCCCCATCCAAGATTTCTGCAGCAATTAGACACCATCATATAAATGACATAATACGATTTACAAATCACCCTAGAAAAAGATATATCATGATCTATGTATGTCAATCACAGTCACGGCCAGGAGCAGTAGAAGCTGGAGTTCCACAGGGTCTGAACTGCTGACACTATTTATTAACAGTGCTTCTATCCCTGTACCACATATACAGATGATGCTTTATATGTGATATGAACATTTAGCACATTTGGTGATGTTTTGCTGTATTTATCAACTCAGCAATGGGTGACCTAGAAACAAACACTGGCAAACTAGTTTATCAAATGTGGACTTAAAGTGACTATAAAAAAATGCTATTGGTACAGTCACCCGCTGTTGCATTACAAACTAGGCCATTCAACACCCTGTGATGGCACATCTGAGAGATGCATGCTTGACACCTGCTAAACACATAAAAAGGCTGTATCGCACCTAATGGCTTCTGTGGATGTGCTTTAGGGTAAATATTTACTTTCCAAGTAAACCAGGACAGCACTATATAAGGAAAGTGCTAACCTAAGCATCTTACAGTATTTTTAGATTTACTGTAAACTTGACATGAGAGAGCATCACTGCATTTCTTTGATGAAGACATTATCCTTAGAGTAAAATGGATGCTTGGCATGTAACCTTACAGCATTTTGTATATAAGTAGCTATCCTCCCCTAGTCAAAGAACTGAGTTTCAAGGATAATCCTAGATGTCTTTATTACTTGTCTTACCTTACATTTAACACGGCAGACACCCTATTTTCTCAGAAAACTAACTCCAATGTATTTGCTGTTAATGAGCATACCACTCACTAACCTATTAGTAAAAACCTAACCAAGCTAAGTCACAGCTATATGGCTTCTGAACATGCCCCTCAACCGTCCCTTTTCCTTTTGACTCAAATTTTAGCTCCGTTCCCTGTTACTCCCTCCTAAAACTGGTGACTTTTGCAGGAAAAAGTGGTGAAGTACACAACAATTAATGACAACAATTAGAGTTATAGCCTTCTTTTATTTCAGAAAATGGATAGTAATTCACATTATCTTATTCTGCCAATGTCCCTAGTTAATAGTATTAATTTTTTACAAGTGTCCCTGATTACCCGTGATTATTTCGGGATTTATCCCTGATTAGTTTGTGCATGACGTTTTACTTTTGTCTTTTTAAGTCTTTATGGATACATTCAGGCTAATAAAGCCAAATCCCTTGGGTTCTGTTTGGCCTGAATGTATCCATTAAAACTAAAAAAATAAAAAAGTCATGGCCATTCAGAAGGCATATAGCTGAAACACTTGATGTCCTCAAGGGGTCATTTGCATATATCCCATGGGTCTATATTACAGGTCGTTTAATGTATCATACACTGAAAACTCTAGCTTAGCTTGGTTTCTCCCTTGTAGTTTTTTACCACTTAGTTTGTCTGTATAACTCATTAACCTAGCTATAACTAGTCAAGACTCATTGTGATAATCTCTAATCAGACTGAAGGTGCATTGTTAGAAAAGCCAAACTACTGTTGTGTGCATGGTATAACATAATTGCATTTGCTGTTTATGGCTGCCCATATGTGTACATGTATTAGCTTAGAGTTTGAACTCTTAAACAAGTTGATGATTACAGACATGATAGTTGTATGCCCCAGCACTGGCCCAGTAATCAAAGAACCTCAATCCCCACAACTGGCAACAGTGGAGGACATACACAAACTGGGAGGATAACAAGTACACACACAGTAAAGTGCAATTTCCCTTAAGAGCACACAGAGACCACAGTCAGTCTGGGGCTGTTTTTCCATCTTTACTCCAGATCCCCAGTAAGACTCCCCACTGGCACAGCTATAGAGATGAGATCTCAGCTGAGTGGTCAAGCCAAGACCTCCAGCACCCTCTCTATCCAACCAATGATTCGTGTCCCTGCCCAAGTAGCTTACACATACACTCATTGAGGTTTGATTTATACACAAACACAGATACACCTGGGAAGGGCTGGCACAGGTTTACTAGCTATACGCCCTTTTGTCCAGGCTATAAGGCAGTTTTCGCTGCCACCAGCTCTTATCAGCTACTTTAAGGCCCTTAGCAAAGGGTGTCTAATCTTACTATGTAATGTTACTATTAATCCAAATGGTAGTTTGACCAAGAGCAAGGCTATTAGGAGTGGCCTGCACAGTGTCACCACATAGATATGCAAGTACTCTAAGTGCTTAAAATATGCCTCACAAATATCAGCCACAATGAAAGGTTTAAATATATTTAATAATAAAAGAACAAGAAAATATTCAGTAAATCATCACAGTAACTTCAGAGTTCAAAATCACAGGAAATATTTAAAACAACATTGCAGGACAGTCTCAAATAAATACAGAAAACATCTAAACTAATCTTTACTATATTCCCAACTATATCTAAAAGAATTACTATACCCTAGAAACTTACTATTACAGCAAGACAAGTGTGGTGAATGGATCTCCTAGATGATGTTGTTGTCAGGTCAAAGACAAATACAGAATACACAGTCTCTCTCTCAGACAGTTCTTAAATTGATATCTGAAATATTGCTGCTGGGATACTTGCAGCATGACATCACTTCTTGTCACCTGACTATCCCAGGTGAAAACCATTGATGCAGCTGTAGCATTTAGCATCTCCTCCCTGCGAAAACACATAGACCTTAAATCTTTTGGAAAATGGTGGAAGTAAAACAATTTACATTCCTCCACACTTAAAGACAATACAAAAAACTTCTAGTTAAAGACATTATGTCTGCTACTGCACTGAAACTGACAGATAACATCTATTTTGTTTATGGCCCAGTCATAAAGTAACTCAACCTCAACCATTCTTCTCATGTTTCAGTCTCCCCAGTTAAAATACATACATCTAAACAGTTACAATAGTGTATAAAAATATCTCTTCAGCACACGTCTATAATAGAGTAAGACAAACAGTTCTAATACATTTGTAACACAGGCATATGAATCATGTTGCTATTCACAAATGACACACAACCACTTACAAAATTCCAGATAGCTGGGGTGGCAGTAGCTCCTTCTGTGACAGTAATATGTGTATTTTGTACTTTACTTACACTGGTCAGAGGATATGGATAATGGTTTGGTGCTACCTGTGTTATTTATTTATTTATTGGCATTTGATTCCTTGGAAAGCCCACTGGACCAGGCAACCCATTTTCAGTGGAGGTCTGGGCAGAAAAGCTCCAGATTATACATAAAAACTGAACAAATCAACAGTTTACAAGATTTACATAAAATAAGTTGCTTGAAAATTATACAAAAAAATAATAAAACAGATGCATACGGATCAAAATACAAGAGTATAGGTATAGTATTTGTAACACAATTTACAATACAATGGAGTATTGATTTGAGCAGCATCAATAAGGCATTGGACAAAAACAACGAAATACATAGACTACAAAATGCAAACAGGCTAAATGTTAGAGTTGCATTATACCACTAAATAAAATGTAGAGGTGGGATGCAAGTTAGACAGAACAGTGAAGTAAAGGGTAGTAGCTGTCTAGGAGAGGTAGGAGGGTTGAAAATAGAGGTAGGTATGATAGAGAATTTGGTAACTGGATATATTAATGCAACAGATAATAAATATAGGTAGGGGCAAGAGAAGGACTTGACTGAGTTAAGTGGACAAATAAGGTGATGGCAGAGGGGGAAATAGAGCAGTTACATATCCAGTTGGAGAGGAAGTGGTTTCTGAAGAGCAGTTTTAATGTTGTTAGGATTATGTTGAAGGCAGATGGCTGTAGGCAAGGAATTCCATTTTTTAGCCATGGTCCAAGAGTATAATAGCTGTCCTGCTGGTAATCTGTTTTTAAGGACTTGAAGAAGCTGTTGTTGTTCAGATCGTAGTGGTCTAGAGGGGTTGTAGGAGGACAGCAGTGAGTTTAGTGCGGGGCAGAGTTGAGGTTTATAAATAAGTTTGTGAATAATTGTGAGCTGAAGGAATAATTAGTAGTAAGAAAATTCGGGCGATTGTAGCTATTTTAGGGCAATACAATGGTGAATTGAGTGGTGGGAGTCTGTAGCGACACCATCCCCCACTCTGGAATCATAGATAAACTTACTAAGCTGGGCATAAATCCCTACATCACTCGATGGGTTGCCAACTGGCTTACTGACAGAACCCAGAATGTAAAAGCAGCCAACTCCAAATCCAGCTCCAGACAAGTGACAAGTAGAGTACCTCAGAATTCAGTCCTGGGACCACTCTTGTTTGGCATCTACTTCTCTGAAGAACAGGCCAACACTAAGGGACTCTGGCTAACAAAGTTTGCAGATGACTGCAAACTGGGAACCATTACTGAATCCCCAAATGATGTGGATATTCTACAAAAGGGCCTTACAGAAACAGATGCCTGGTGCCAGAGCCATGGGCTCAAGCTTAATGCCAAGAAATGTATAGTTATCCCCTTTGGAAAAAAAACATGTACCCATGAATTACCACATAGGTGTCAGGACACTAAACATCAAAAGTGTGATGAGAGACATAGAGACACAGGTAGACAGTGGTCTCACTTTCGATAACCACATTGCCACAACAGTCAGGAAATCCTTCTATGTGGCACACCTTATCACTAAAGGCTTTTTATCCAGAAAAAAGGAGGTCATTGTCTCAGTGTACTCATCCCTCATTAGACCCATTATAGAGTATAATTCCTCGTTTGGTATGTACCTCACAAGACATCTGCAACAGCTGGAAAGGCCACAGAAATACCTCACTAAAAAAAATCACAGGCCTAAAGCAAATGCCGTATGCTGATCATCTAAAAAAACTCCAGCTATACTCTGTGGCATATCGTCTACTCAGAGGCGATCTCTGCTTAACATACAAGGCTATGTCAAACACTGAGCTGTTGGACATGCTCCACTTAAAGAAATCCCAATCCATCAGAGCCACACGCTCCAGGTATCTAAACCTTGTCATCACAATGAACAAAACATGCTGGAGGGATACGTTCCTGACCCAGAGATTCCCCATACTCTGGAATAGACTGCCCATATATGTCAAGCAGAGCACCTCTTTGGCCCTCTTTAAAAGGAACCTTGATGATTGGATGGGAGATAGGAAATTCACCCTGGGATCATGTCAGTCACCCTGCAAGATAGAGGTCCAGAGAAGTAAATATTGTGGGAAGAAATATCCAGGGAATTGTTATGGCTAGGCTTGCATAGGCCCTAGGGCCAATAGCCTAGTACCAACCTATAAACCTATGAACCTATTTAGAGATCTTGTTGTAGCATATTTCTAATTTAGATTGTAGGGAAGGCTGCAGATGGGTGAACAGTGGAGCACTGTAGGTTAGAGAAGGCAGCAGGAATGTTTGCGCTAAAGTTAGTTTGGATGGAAGGGAGAGGAACTTGCTTTGTCTGTAAAGCAGTCCTAGCTTCTTATGGGTCTTAAATATGTTATTTTGAATGTGTAGATCAAATATGAGGTCTTCATCTATTACTACTCCTAACAATTTGGTGTGAGCCACTAACTTAATTTTTGTAGCATTGAGTGAGTAAATGTTGAGGTTGGATTTATTAGAATGTCTCTTGGGTGTGAACATCATAAGTTTAGTTTTTTTTTGGGTTAAGAGAAAGATGGTTAGTGTGAAGCCATGTCTCCACTGAGGAGAAGTCTGCCTGAGTATTTTGAGAAAGAATTGTTACATCAAATGCAGAGCAGACTATGGTTGAATCATCTGCATACTGGACAAGGGAACCTTGTGGGATAGCTAAGTAGAGATTATTTATGAAAATATTAAAGAGAAGAGGCCCTAAGATGGAGCCTTGAGGGACACCTGTGGAGTTGAGATGATATGGAGAAATAGAATTATGCCACTTTACAGCATGCTCTCTGTTGGAGATATAGCTTTGAAACCAGTTGACTGCCAGGGGAGATAATCCTATGTTTGATAGCTGAGATAAGAGAATAAGATGTGAGATGGTGCCAAATGCTTTCTACAGATCTAAGAGTAGTGCAGACACAAAATATCCTGAATCCCTAGCTTTATTGACTATGTCTAGGAATTAAATCAATGCAGTGGCTATGCTGTGATCAGGTCGGAAGCCATGCTGTGTTGAGGAGAGGATCTTGTTTGAGAGGAGATAGTCTAGGAGTTGCTTTTGCACACATTATTCAAGGTCTTTGGAAATAGGGGAGAGTATAGCAATAGGGCAAAAGTTGGAGACAACAGTAGAAGGGCCACTTTGTGGACAGGGAGGATGATTGCTTTTTTCCAAAGACAGGGAACATAAAATTCAAGAATTGATCTATTGATCAGAATACTAATATGATAGGCCATGGCATCGGCAGTGATTTTTAGGAATTTGGCAGGGATTTTTTTCTTCTGAATTAGAACCTGGTTTTAATTTTGACAGTAGACTTTTAATGAAGGAGGTAGTTATGGGATAGAAGTTAAACTGTGGGTGTGGTTATTGTTGTAGGGGAGTTGAGGGTTGGGTATTTGTGTTTGGATAGGTATGATCAAAGAATTGTGAGCTATTATTGGGTGTAGTGGAGTGCTGTGAGGGGGAGTGGAATGATGTAGTTGTGGAACAGGAGCATTAGGGAGGGGACAGGAGAAGAAGGCAGTAATGCTGGCTATAGCATCAATAAAGTAGGTATTAAAAATACTGGCTATTTGTTCTAGGGCCATGTCAAGGTGTGGCCAGAGATTTGGTTTGGTGCCAGGATGAAGAAGATTATTTTTGGAAGACCAGAATATTTTTGGGTTATTTTTCCTATTTGATTGATGGTTATAGAAGTACTGCTGTTTGTCTTTAGAAATTAGCTTTTTAGCTTGATTTCAATGCTGTTTGTAATAATTAAGGTCTAATGTTTTTTTAGATTTTAGCCAGGTTTTCCAGGCTTTATCTCTGAGAGTCATAAGTTCTTTGGTAGAGCTTGTTAGCCAAGGGACATGATTTATTTTGACTCTTTTGCTTCTAGAGGGAGCAAGACTGTGCAGAATATTTAGAAAGTTATCATTAAAATGAAGAAGATCATCATCTAATGGGAGAGTTTTAAGACTATTCCTGTTAATACTTTCTAGGATGTTGTTAAGGTGATAGGGTTACATTTTGAGAGATGTTTGGACAATTTTGATATTATGGACTTTGTTAGAGGAGGAGTAAGCACAAACAGCATAGGCTGGGAGATGGTTGATAATAGAGTTGGGCAAGGTGCCTGAAATTGTATATTTGGAAGGGCTGATTACTAGAATTCAGTCTAAGATTCTGCCTTCAGTTGTTTTGTTATTATACCTGGTAGGGGTGGAAATAAGTTGTGTGAAGTGGAACAAATTTATGCCAGGGGATGAATGCATGGAGGAAAATGGAAGAACAGTCAATGTTCATGTCACCTAGTATAATAGTTTTGTTTTTTATGGTAAAGGATATCCAGGAGAGGATATTTTCTAAGATGGCTATGTTATTTCCAGGAGGTATATAAATGACAATAATACAGAGTTTTGTGCGCTAGTAATATCCAAAAAGGAAATTAAAATTTCAGCATTTTGAAATTGATGGATAGATTGTTTGAAAGGAGTGATGTTTAGAGTATTGGGGTATATGATTTTGACATCACCACCTTTCTTGTTTAACCTATCTGCTCTGATTATGTTAACCTTGGGGGGAGAAACTCTTGAGTCCTGAATAGAAGGCTTTAGCCAGGTTTATGTAGCAGCAAGGATATTGGTTTGTTATGAGAGAGCCAGGCTTGGAGTTCACAGGATTTATTAGAGATACTTTGGAAGTTTAATGTAGTAATGTGAAGAGTTTTGGGACAATTGGCAGGGATAATTTGAGATGGAAAGAGAGTGTTGTGGAAACCGGGGTTAGGTTGGATGTCTCCTGAATAGATGAGGGAAGAGAAAAAGTGGGATAGATGGTGTGTAATATAAGATAGCTTGTTGAAGATATAATGGGGAATGGAGTCAAAGGAATTGAGAGGATAGTGTAAGGAATAATTGGTGGAGAGGATAAATTTGTTTACAGGAAGAAGATAATCTATGTGATATAAACTGGGGCTAATATGGATGTAGAAATCATGATGGGAGAAGGTGGAGTTGGATGCATAGTGTATACATGGCAATAGTGAGTGCAGTTTTAAGGTAGTAGTTAGAGTGAGAAGAGAGAGAGTTAAGAAAAGAGAGCTTATGTTTATGGAATAGTGCAAAGAAGAAGACATATTGAAGGATACTATAGGGCAGAAGAGGTTACTGATTGACAGGAAGTGATGTGGGAGGAAGAGGGAAGGGATTGGTCTGGGTGAAGAGGGGTGTGGTTAAGTGACTGTAATGAAAGAGGGGTGGGTGGGAATGGGGGTAGGGTATGGGGAGCAGAGTGAGCCCGAGCAAAGCGAAGGGCGAATGGAGTGGGATGAAACCAGGACCATGAGATACCAGGTATAGAGAAAGATGAAAAACAATCTACAGTTTGCACAAACATAATTAAATAGGCACTATTGCTGGTTGTAGGGTAGGAGCATTCAATTTCAGTTTACAGGTGGTAAATCAGACCAAGAGGAATAGGCAGCTAGTGATGAGAAAAAAAAATAACTACTTTCACTGTGAGGTCATTTGGGATAACCAAGGCAACAGTGAAATTAAAACAGGTCTATAATAATCAAGGGAAAATGCTGGTTTACATCCATACAGCACTACTTTGTCTGTTGGTATCAGGGAGAGGGGCAGTGGAAAAAAAAGAAAAACGTAGACAGAAAAAGGTGGTCCTGGCAAGGTGTGCATGCCACTAACACAGTTGTATTACAGTGCAGCAATTTAAGAATGCTGAAAAGCAGTTTTATAAAACATACTTTTGTACAATTTCAGGGCTTGTTTATGCAGGTATTCTCTTAGAATGACCAATTCCTTCTCCGGGTCTGAAGGGATACTTACGAGGGCACTGAGATGGTAGACCAAGGTTGTGTGGCTACAGAATGTGTGCTATGGGGAAAAAGAGGGTTTGTAAAAAAATATGTATCATTTGGGGGTGAGAGAGAAATTAGCAAAAATAGAGGTAACAATCAACTAAACAATAGCATTTGAGTTAAAAGCATGAGTATTGCAGCACTCAGATATGTATTAACATAGGTTCATAGGTTCATAGGTTCATACTAGGCTATCTGCCCAAGGGCATTTATAAGCCTAGCCCATAGTTATGTGGCTTTCGCCACCCCTTTAGTTTGAATAAAACTATGCCTATTATTTTGCTGTATTATTAACAATTATTAACAAACAGTTAAATAAGAATAAAAAAAATTTGCAGCACTGAGTTGCATACAACTAGCGAAAAACTAGCAAGTAGTTTAGCACAGCATTAGCACTGTAACACCATGATCACTGGGAATTAACTATGACTGCGAGACTGACTAGCGCTATGGACACAGTAACAATTATAATCAACAGCATGTATTATCACAGCACTCACTTTTAAATTAAAGATAAAAATTGCAGCAATGAGTTTCAATTGCTGCAGAGAGAAAAAAGAAATAGCAAGTAGGCAGTTCCTTTCATTCTTACTGTAACTAGTTTATGTTGATCCCACTGACTTGTAAAAAGAACAAACAAGTAAACAAATACAAATTTTCTCTGGGCAAAACTGCAATCCAAATTGTAGCTTGCTACACATCCTCCTCCATACCCCAGGATTCTCACTCCTCTTTTCTTGATGTACTGTTAAATATTAGGGTTCAACCAAACACCCTAATAATGGGTGACTTCAACTACCCCACCATTAACTGGGAAAACTACTCGTGTACCAAATCCTTAGCTCAACGCTTTCTGGAATTCATAAACTCCAATGCCCTGGATCAACTTATCCACACCCACACCAGGGGCAACAATATCCTAGACCTAGTCATTACCAACATGAGTGACCGGTGTTCCACACCTGAAGTCAACTCCTTGTTGGTCCGATACAACCATAAGCTAAACACCCTTGATATCTACATCCCGCATCCACCCCCCCCCCCCATTAAGGAACCACGGTAAAAAATTTCTCCAAAGCAAACTTCATGCTTCTTAGGACATAAGTGGTGAACTTCATGACATTGATGCAGATGGACAATACAGTTACAACTGCTGAATCCTACACAAATGCACTCTATAAGCACTTACACGAGTGCATGGATCATGCTATCCCAAACAGAACCAATACATTATCCTCCAAAAAAGGAAGCCAATCTGGTGGTCCCCTGCCATAAACAAACTGTACAACAGAGGGAAGGAACTGTTGCAAAAGAGAGTAAAATCCTATGAGTGGAGGAGCTCCCTGGTCAGCCTCAGTAAGAAGCTGAGATCCCTTATAAGATCCTCCAAAGCTAGCTATGAAAACAAATTGCCACTCATTCTAAGGATAACCACAATGCATTCTATAGCTATGTCAAGAATCTCGATGGCAACACCCAGATCTGCTATGAGTTACAGCAAAAAAGCACAAAAATTACAGAACCAACTGATATTGCCAACATCCTGGCAGATAGGTTCAGTGCTAACTTTACCCCCCCTCCCCCTAAAGGGCCCATATCGATACAGGAAGAATGCAGATTCCCTGTAATCACAACTACGGAGGTAAAAGCTTCACTCTCTAAAGCCAAAAGCACAGCATCCATGGGACCGGACAACATCCCAGACTGCATTTTACATGAACTTCAGAATGAACTGGCTCCCCACTTAAGCACCATGTTCAATAATAGCCTTGCATCAGGCTTTGTGCCCACTGAATGGCACACAGCAACAGTTATCCCATTCCACAAAGGGGGAGCCACCACTGATCATGGGAACTATCGACCTATTAGCCTGATGAGCCTGGTCCTCAAGGCCATGGAATGCATCATCATGGAACTCATAAACAAAGACATTGGTAACCTCCAAACTCTGGATCCCACCCAGTTCAGGTTTGTGAAAGTCAGATCATGCCTCCTGAACCTGATCGACTTCTTTGAGGTAGTCACCAAAGACGTAGATGAGGGTAAGCTGGTTCACACAGCCTATCTTGACCTCGCCAAGGCTTTCGACATCATCCCCCATTCTGGAATTATAGCTAAACTCACTAAACTAGGTATAAATCCATACATCACAAGATGGGTTGCCAACTGGCTCACTGACAGAACCCACACTGTAAAAGTTGCAAACTCCAAATCTGACCTCAAAGCAGTGACAAGTGGAGTACTACAGGGTTCCGTCCTTGGACCTCTCCTGTTTGGTATCTACTTCTCTGAAGTACAGGCTAACACAGAAGGTCTCTGGCTAATAAAGTTCACAGATGACTGCAAACTAGGATCCATAGTCAAGTCCCCAAATGATGTGGACATCCTAGGGCCTCGCTGAGACAGATGCCTGGTGTCAGTGCCATGGCCTCAAGCTCAATGCCAAAAAGTGTAGTGTCATCCTCTTTGGTAAAAAACTCTGTACCCATGAACTACCACATAGGCAGCAATCTACTTAACACTGAATGTGTAATAAGAGACCTTGGGACCCAGGTGGACAGTAGTCTCTCCTTTACTGGCCTCAAACAAATGCCCTACACTGACCGCCTCAAAAAACTTCAGCTTTACTCCATAGCATATCACCTACTCCGAGGTGATCTCTGCCTAACATATAAATCTATGTCAAACCCAGAGCTTTTGGACATGCTACACCTAAAGAAACCTCAATCCCTCTGAGCTACATGCTCTAGGGACCTAAACCTCATCACCACAATAAACAGGACATGCTGGAGGGATAGATTCCTGTCACAGCGACTTCCCATACTCTGGAACAGGCTACCCATCTATGTCAAGCAAAGTTCTTCATTAGCACTCTTCAAGAAAAATCTTGATGAGTGGATGGGAAATAGGAAATACACCCTGGGGATCGCTTGTGTGTCTCTGCTCAACAGTGGCACAGGAAAATAACTTTCTTGGGTGGTGTAAGCCAGGGAACCTTGTTGGCTAGGCTTATGTAGGCCCTTGGGCTGATAGCCTAGTACCTACCTATGAACCTATGAACCTAAATATAGTTAGGGCATGTATTTACTTTCAGCAGCTATAAACATATAATTTAGTTGGGCACTGCTCCTTCTATAAAAAAAGACAGATGTATAGGACTTCAGGAGGACAGTGTAAAAGTAAAAGAAGAGGTATTGACTTAAGGTGTTTAGTTTAAAATGAGGTGGAAGACTGTTCTGCAAAGATGTTTGAGAAGCTGTCTTTGTATATAAGATGAAATATGAAGCTGTAAGACACTGACCTATGGGTGCTCTAGCTGTGAGCTTCAAATTTTCCTGCCTCAGCCTTTATAGTTCAATCCATATAAAATAAGTACATGGTCTTACCAGTGACCATTAGGAAGTGGAAAAAATAACTGCTGTGTTGCAGCAATGACTTACAGCATGTCCTCAGAGTATAGTCTGTCCTATGCTGTGCTGGTCACATACAAACAACAGCTGAAAATGTTCACATTATATCAGAAATGTAATATTATTAATTAGCCATCTTGCAATTTTACCATGTTAAGCTTTGCAATATTATTTTGTCAATGAATGTGATCTGCAGTATTGATCAGACTTACATGAAGGACAGTGCTGGGTTTCACAGATATCCTATAGTGGAGTCTTGCAGCTTCATTATATCATACTGATAGTAAGTCTGTCTGACAAGGTGCTGTTATATGGGACAGCACCAAATATGCTCTTTTAGTAGGGTACTTATTGTTCATAAATGTTGATGGTGATGGCTTAAGCATCTTTGAGGGCTGAAGGAGATATTAGCTAGAGGTATGTTTTACTTAAGTCATGACCTGACATATGATGACTAATGCAAAGATGATGGGTTAGCTGGCAGTATCACCTTTAATGTACTGCATATTTAATGGTGGGTCAAACTAGGCTGTCACTCAACATGATCAATTATTAATATAGAAATGCTGAGCCACTTAACAGAAAGAAACATGCATCCTCTGTTCATATGCTTTCATTTTCTACTAATAGTCCTATAGGAACTCAGAATGCATTCATAATGGCTACAGAAACATTTTGGTATAAAATTAATGTCAAAACCTGTTTATAAAAGTGCATGCTGACTGGGCTTTGGATTCTAAGACAAAATAAACATATTGCTCACTGATTATTTTCCGCAGACATCACAGAAATATAAAAATTGACATAATTTACTTTAGTCATTTTTTCATTTATAAATATTTTTACATTTTACTTGTTGTCATTGTTTTAATGCTCATATGCATTTGTCCACACACACACACACACACACACACACACACACACACACACACACACACACACACACACACACGTATGCGCATACATAACACTCATTTTAATTAGTGGCATTTCTTTGTAAATGATAGGTACATGCTGTCTGCACTGACATATCATTCTTTACTCATTTAAGAATTCATAATGAAGTGGTTGCTAAAATAATCCTTTCATTGCACTTAAATAAAAATGCTCAACTTTAACATCTGGACTTACTGCTCATATCTATTCCACCATTATAAAAAATAAGCAGTTTGCATTACTTTCCTAAAAGCAGCTGAGGTGGCTTAGTGGTAAATTGCATTGGCTATGGTGTGCATAGTCCTGGGTTCAAGACCTGCAAAGGCTACTTATCAACCTATATGGAATAGACTTCCCATACATGTCAAGCAGAACACCTCACTGGCACTCTTCAAAAGTAATCTTGATGAGTGGATGGGAAATAGAAAATTCACCCCGGGGATCACTCCAGTGGCTCTATTTGACAGAGGAATTAAGGTCAGGTGGTGCAATGCCAGGGTAATCCTATATGCTAGGCTTGTAAAGGCTCCATGGCCATTAGCCTAGTATGAACCTATAAACAGCTCCTCTTAGCTTTCAGAAAAGAAACAAAAAAAACTTCAGTAGCTACTACCAACCTATATATATATATAAAAAACACATGCACATGTATACACACACACACACACGCACACACACACACTGACATGTGCAGGCAGTTGAATGTAAGACAGCTTTGCAGTTTTATTTATCCTCTGGCTAGGTTTGATGCATGAGTGTGTTGTTACAATGTTTCAATATTGCATTATTAAACTGGGACTAAGGACCTTATGAGAGGTAATTTGAAGCCTTATTCCAAAAACTGAGAGTATTAAACACCTTATCACGAAACAATGAATGTGTCTTGAATTTTAACCTATTTAAGATATTTGACAATGTAAGGCATAAAAGGATTTTTTCCCAACCTTTTTCAACTCTATAGTGAAAGAAATTTATTTTTAATAGAACATCCCTATTGTCAATATCTATTAATAAATTATTATTTCATGCTTCATGAAGATGGTTCAAAACTTTTATATCTATCGCTACATCCTTGGAATACTTATAGGCCCAGATCAAATCTTCCCTCAAAAACCTATAACTAAGATTGCACAGATGTAAATCTTTTAGTTGACCCTTATAATTAAGTCCATTTAAAGGGCATATCTGTCTTGTACTTCTGGACTTACTCCAATTTCTTGATAAGTTCTGTAAGAACAAATAAACATTTCCATTTTCAATTTAAGAGTTTAAATAAATGAAGTGAGACATCTTTATGTGTAGAAAAAGTAGTACAAAATCAGAGGCGCCAGATGCTGTTGAAGACTAGGGGTGTGGTGGAGGGTGACAGAGGCACTTAGTGATCTAAAAAGGGCAATTTTTTAAAAATATTTACTACCACAACATAAGTTCACTTGGAGGAATTTTAAGTTTAGCTGATTCCATTTTGGTGCTTGAATTAACATTTCCTGATTGGTCTTATCTATCCCATGGCTGATAAAGGCTGAACAAGCATACATGTATACATTCTTTGATTCACCTTTCTGATTGTATTAACCTGATTGTATTAGATTATATTCATTGTATAATACAGCACCACTTGTTAGAATGGGTTTTAAATTTGTAGTTTGAACAGTCTTCTAGTAAGCAATGAGACAAAATGCATGAACCCATTATGATAAAACTACCCCTTTCAGAAAATATCAACCATAAAAGGCCACTCAGACATCTGTCATTACAATAGACCAATATCAGTAAATATGCAAAATCTCTGGTGAAGTAAGTCGTCTAAAGAATTCCACATTAAAAGGATCTGTAACTAACGACGAGGTTGCTGCTAGCAAACAACTTTATATTTCATTGTTTCATCTCCAAATAAAGTGTCTGTTGCCCTTGAAGAATAAACTGCCTATGCTACATTAAAAAATGATAAGCTAGTAGTTTTGCAATGGGGAATGGACGGCAAACTGATAACGGGTTCATAGTTAGTAGGTAACTCCTCCAAAGGAGAAAATTCATAGTACTACAGCATTCGCTCCCATTAAAGTACAGCAAAGTGCAGTATCAGCAATCCATCTGCATACTGTTTGAGTAGAACCCACAGCCTTCTGCATCAAAAGCAAATATACTACATGTTGTGCTTCTAACAATGCAAATGACTTAGCATAAGTAGCACTAAACTTCTCTTCCCCCCACACACACACACACACACACACACACACACACACACACACACACACACACACACACACACACACACACACACACACACACATGGGAGCAGCATAACTCCTGCAAATAAAAGAACAAAACTCTCCTTACTGGCATGACTCTGGCTCTAGCAGCACCAGTGGAACAGCGGCAGCATAACTCCTGTAACACAGAGCAATAAGAGAACAAGAACAGCTAGTTTAGTTAGATTAACTTCTGCGCGCAAATTGACGTTAGTGTGAAAACTCCACTTCATTAATTTTCCTGACAGGTCTTGCAGATGTAAAAGTGGGGGGGGGGATTCCCCAACCACTGGTTGTATGGTTCCGGCACCCATGTACAAAATATTGACTTTAATGCGTAAAAGCATTTCCAGGTCTCTTGAGTAGCATAACAGCTATAGTCCAGTTTATTAGAAACAGGAATTCCTAGATCTCTGATATGATTATTTAAGCCACAGGGGTAGCTTTTGTAACCAAGCCTATCTGCAGAATCTTTTGCTTCCTACTACTGATGGTGACATGATTTACAAATGCTTAAGGAAAATAAACCATACAGATTTCCTTGCATGATTTTCTGGTAATCTAATGATAATAGTTTATGATGTCAGTGTATTATATTTGGTACAACCATGTGCATTAAATGTGATTTATTACAAAATCACTCAGTCATTCAATCATCTGTCTTATTTAAAGATCTGAGATTTGCAGAAACACAACTTCTTTTATGAGAAAATACAACTGTTGTAGATGCATTATAACAAATTTCATATATGACTTAAATCTGCTATGAAGATGAATAAACATAAGGACTACTGAAAGAGGTTTATGTATCTAAATAGAATGAAATTTACTCACAGTGGAGTGATACTATATGAATGTAATCCACTCAAATGTTTTATAAAATAGGTTTCTAAATATAAGGACTCTAGAGGTACACCATCTGGGCATTCATTATATACTGGCAATTTGTTCTGTTTATGATCGTATTACATAATAAGCAAAGCAATCTCCACTGATTGCAATTCTATTTCATCAGACAGAAATGGTCCTCCATTTGCAAACATTGCTTGAATACATACGCAATAAGGCATGAGAAGTATTGTGCTGTACACATTCAACCACTTGCTCAGTGGTGTTGTGAGGCACAGACACAAGGGTGAGTGCCTTACAATATCTGGGTGTGGGGTAATATTTGCAGCAAGCTCACCTCCAAGTGCCTTACTGCAATCATAAAATGGGCAACTGCACTTTTTGCAGTTTAAATGTTTCATTTCTTAGTTTACATAGATAATTATATAATTTGCAGTATATTTAATGTAAAAGAGTTTCATCTCCTGTTTTGACTCTGATTGGATGCTGTGCAGGATTATCACTTATTATAATGTGTAGAATTGTGGTATGACTTTTTTCAAGATAATAATTTAAGGGGCTCTTGTAGCAAACTGTTACAAGCTATAGCATAGTCCACTTTATAAATAAGTACTAACACTACACAACACCTCGGATGACTTCTGGCTGGTGAATGAATCGATTGGGGAAACATGCATATCAGCAGTACAGTGTTTCTAAAACATGTATACTTTTTTATAGGTAACATAATT
>NC_056735.1:1774117116-1774159616 GCF_019279795.1 Protopterus annectens | reverse complement strand
AAAAAAAAAAAAAAATGTAAGAAGTAGTGCTTCACCACTCTCATATGCATTTTATTAATATTTTATATATGCACTTTTAATCATACAATGTTTTATTTTGTGTTGTGGCTTCAGATGTACCTATTTAGTCAAACAATCCCTGGCAGAGTCTTTCTACTGCGTATGTATATGTGTGTGCATGTGCACATGTGTGTGTGTGTGTGTGTGTGTGTGTGTGTGTGTGTGTGTGTGTGTGTGTGTGCCCGTATGCATAAATTGATTCATAGGTTTGAGCGGTTGTTTTCTTTTGCTATAGGGACTAGTACTTTTGCTTCATGTTATTCACTCCCTGTTCTTGTTTCATTTCCTGTTTATGAGGTTTATGCTTTCACTTTTAGTGTCAATGGCACAACAGATAGAACACTCACCTTTGGTGCAGAAGGCTGTGGTTGTATTCCCACAACAGGCAGGAGGATTACTGTCACTACAATAAGCATAAAGGGGTGCTGCACTCAAGCGTGTCTTCCTTTGGATGACTTAATTAAACAAGATCCCATCTGCTTGAATTGATTGTAGTTCAGGTGGATTTAAATGACCCATGGGACCTTGCAAAGATAGTAGAGATCATTTATTTCAATACAACTAACATAAAAGGCAAATAATTATATGTCCCAGACTAAATCAGTATGTAAACATAAAGCTGCAGAAAAATTCTTTCATTTTAACCCTTCTCTTCATCTTTGTTATAAATTATTCTTCTTTTAAATGGGTTTGACTTTGCCATCTTTGATCTCCACAAGAGATTGTTTGTTTAAGTTCTTTCTCTATTGTTTCAGGTTAAGTCATAAATGAATCTAAATAACTTAACTTCCTTAAATTATATCCATTGATTAAATATACTTTTTTTTTTTAAACTGAATTTAAAAATTGTCAATAGCTTACATGTTTCTTGTACTTGTTTAAACATCCTTTCAGTTACTATTCCATATCTTTATAATTTTCAAAAATTATCCCCATAAATCCCAGTCCTATTATTATTAAAATCAATCAGTGTTTTTTAACTACTTGCCCATAAACATTTGCTTTTATCTCTGCTTATCTTTAAATTTACAAGATCAAGATGCTTTATCTACTTTTTATCACATTATAAACCAAGAAGAAACTTCTCAGCGTGGAGGGTGTGATGTTCCCTTCCTAAATTATGTTATACAGTTAGTTCACTTAATAAAAATTGAACTGCAAAATATAACTATAAAATACGTGCTAAAAATAATCAAATAGAAAATAGTTAGTCCACAGTTGAGTTAAAAATAGAATATCTTTTATTGAATTACAAAAAAAATGTTATTCTAGTTGAGTATAATGAAAAGCATCAAAAACATCCCTTATATATAAACAAGTTGCTTGGAGCAAAGGAGTAGATGCCCTTCGTGGTTCACTTTTGCAGTCATGACTGTAGGGTTCTTCCTGCCAGCAGCAGCCCTCAATCAGCCAGAATCCCAAAGTCTGGATTGGGCATCAGCTGAGGTCGCTTTTATCCTGACGTCAATGCGCCAGGAAGTATTAAGACCTCAGCCGACACCATTACCCCAGTCTTTCTTGCTGCACAGTGCCCTGAGCAGTTCGCTGATGCCGGTCGGCCTACTCCTGTCTGTTTTTGGATTTGCTTCCAGGATTTTTCATTTTATAAGATAAGTACCCCATTGGGGAGGTCTTTTTCTTGCTCCAGTCAGATGTCAGAAAAAGTTAATAATTGTATTTCTTGTGGGAAACAAATACCTCACAGGGATTTTCACTCTTACTGCATTCCCTGCCTGGGACCTGACCACGACATTGCTAACTGTGGGTTTTGTGCTAGATTTAATCAGCATACTATTAGGCGTAGGTACAACTTTGCCTTCTACTATTTTGGTGAAAGGTTTAATTATAATATGTCTTCGGATTCTTTTCTGGCTTCTGGTGTGTGTAAGAGGCACAAAGATAAAGACAGGCCTCCGAGGTCCAAAGCAGAGGATATTATTGCTGGTTCGTCGGTCGTTAGTGAGGCGCCTTTGCAGCCCCTGTCGTCTGCCTCTTTTAAACCAATTGCCTTTACCAACTCCAGTGTGGAGCTGATGGGGCTTTCAGAATTGCCAGGGAATGGACCTTCGGATTCTACTCCCTCAGTTGGGTCTGGAGCCGGTAGGCAGGTACCGGCTTCTGAGGGAGTTTTCAGGCCTTCACAGCTTCATGTAAATATGGATTCTGTTTTGCATTCTAAGACAATGACTAAGGCTCCAGCTAAAAAGAAATGGCAAACACAGACTCCTTTTGATCAGGGTCCTAGGCCTCAAAGGCAGATGCTTAGGATGGCTGAAGATTTGTTATCTATGATCAGGGGTTCTCGTCCCCCTCCTGACAAAAAGCCTAGATTACAGTCCGATTATGATTCTTCAGACCAAATTTCTGTTTCTTCTGCTTTTTCCCTTGAGCAGTATTGTTCCTTTCCTCCTTATGAGGATTCTGATGTTGAAGATTCCTTTCCTTCAGCCTCTCCTCCTGAGGATTATTCTTTTGGTGAAACTTTGCATGATATGAGGGAGCATTTTCACTGGGAAGGGCAGGAATTCTCTGAGACCAAGAAAGGGCTTAGGGATTTTCTTCTTCTCCCTCAGCATAAGCCTCTTGCTATCCCCCCTGTATTCAACATTGTTGATGATGTTTTTTCAGAAGCTTCCCTCTCTCCTGATTCTTTTCCCCCTGCTCCGGTCAAACCAGATAGGTATTATAGGATTCCAGATTCTCACAAGTTTCTTTTTAAGAATCTTTCACCTGATCCAGAAACAATTTCTCAGGGCCCTAACGGTGTTAAAGCGGCCTCTGCTAAACATCCTATTCCCTCTGACCGAGAGTCCAGGGCTTTGGAAAGATGGGGTAAAAAAGTTTATACTTCTGCTACATTGTCTATTAGAGCTTTGAACTGTCAATTTCATATGCTAAAGTATCAACAATACCTATTGTCTGTATTTAAACAAAAGATGTCAGCTGTTTCTATTGGTGCGGATGATAAGGAGTTACAGGATTTATTGCATGCTATTGAACAAGTGGGTAAACATACCCTGCATTGTGGTTTTGATTCTTTGGAAGCTTCTTGTAGGGCTGCAACAATTGGTGCAGTTATTAGAAGACATGCTTGGTTAAAGGAACAAAGCTTGCCGGATCAGGTTAAAGCCAAACTTTTGGATGCCTCTTTGCAGCACAATCTTTTGTTTGGAGCCAAAGCTGAAGAGGTATTAAAGAAAATGGAGGACAAAGCCAAATCTATACAGATGGTTAAGGATTTTCTACAGGTGCAACCTCCTAGATTTAGCAGGCACTGGCCAGCTAAACCTTGGCCCTTTCCATGCTCGGACAGGCCTCAGAGAAGCAGATTCAGGCGTTTCAGAGGTAGGGGACAGGCACAAACCCTTTTTAGGAATAGGCAGTGGACTGCCTCCTCTCTCAAAGGAGGTGAAGATAAGTCTCATCCCTACCGGAAACAGTCTTTATGACTCTCCCTTTCTGGTTCCAGGGGCTCCTCTCCTGGAAGCACTTTTGGGAGGAAAGATTTCTCTTTTTTATCAAAATTGGGGCTGCATAACCCGGGACAAATGGGTTCTGGACATAGTCTCAAGATGTTACAGATTTCATTTCCACACCTTGCCAAAACTGAACAGTTGGCCAGATCTGCCAAATCATCAATGGGCAGAGGCACAACTGCAGGTTCAGTCCCTCTTAGCTATGAGGGCCATAGAATTGGTACCAAATTTAGAAATAGGGCAAGGTTTTTATTCAAGACTTTTCCTGGTTCCCAGGAAGGAAAATTCGTGGAGACCAATACTGGACCTTTCCATAATAAACACCTTCCTAGATGTACCAAAATTCAAGATGCTCACTCTGCAGCAGCTGCTGCCTATGTTGGGCAAGAATGCTTGGATGGTGACTCTGGACTTAAAGGAAGCTTACCTGCATATTCCTATTAGGCGAGAGTGTGGAAAGTATCTGAGTTCAAAGCAGGCTCGAAGCATTACCAGTTCTCTGTGCTGCCCTTTTGCTTATCTACTGCACCCAGGGTCTTTACAAAGTGCCTGGCACCAGTAATGGCGTTTTGCAGACAGAAGGGGATTCAAATATACCCTTATCTGGATGACTGTCTTATTCCAGTGGACGGCAAAGACACTCTACTTCAGCATCTAGCTTTAGTGCAGCATCTTCTACAGTACCTCGGATTCACAGTGAATCTAAAGAAGTCAAATCTGGTGCCCACACAACAAATTACTTTCCTGGGTGCTCTTCTGAGTACTACAACCCAGATGGCTTCCTTGACACCAGACAAAAAAGCGCAACTGGCTTCTTCTTTCCAACACCTGGCTTCAATGAAACAGCTGACTGCAAGAAAGGTTCCGCAGGCTTTAGGTTACATGGCTTCCTGCATTCTCCTAATACCATATGCAAGACTGCATATGAGGAAACTACAGTGGTACCTCAAGAGTGCGTGGTCTCAGCATTAGCACAGTTTGGAAACAGTGATCACGATTTTGCCTTGTCTACAGCAAGAGTTTCTTTGGTGGGCCGAAGCCTGTCTCCAGAACAAGGGGAGGCCTTTTTGTCCCCCGCCAACCAACCATGTTCTGACAATGGATGATTCAGATTATGCCTGGGGAGCCCACATGCATGGGAGATATCTTCAGGGTGTTTGGACAAAGGAGCAAATTCACTTGCACATAAATTTGAAGGAGATGCTCACTGTACAGAATACTCTGATAGCCTTCAGGGACTTTCTTCTACCAGGGCAATTGTTGATAAAGACAGACAACACTACAGTGACGTGGTACATAAACAAGCAGGGGTGTTCTCACTCTTACCCCCTCTGCAGGTTAGCCATGGCTCTGTGGTACACTGCACTGACCTGCAGAGTCCACTTACAGGCACAATTCCTGGCAGGAAAAGACAACACTCTGGCAGACACATTGAGCAGGACACTTTTGGATCCACACGAATGGATGTTGGATGATCGGATATTCAGGATGATAGTACAGGCATGGGGATGTCCGGACATAGATCTTTTTGCATCCCCTCACAATCATCAACTTCCAACATTCTGCACCAGGGCCTACCACAAACTAGCATGGCAAGTGGATGCCCTCTCATTCAGTTGGCAACACCTCTCAGTATATGCTTTTCCAACTTTTCCTCTTCTACCTCGGGTACTTCTGAAGATAGAACAGGACAGACCGCAAATGATTTTACTGGCTCCCAATTGGCCTCGACAATTCTGGTATTCCACTCTGATGAACCTAGTTCAGGAGCCTCTCTAGATTCTGCCTCAAATCCCTCATCTACTGTCTCAACAGGATGGCCAGATCCTGCACAGTCATGTCAAAACTCTGACTCTAGCTGCCTGGTGGATCCAGGGTCTGTAAACACCTCTACTCTTTCCAAACAGGTAATGGATGTAATCCTTTAAGCTAGATGGCCCAGCACTAGGAAATCTTATGCAGATAAATGGAAAAGATTTTGCTCCTGGAATCAAGTCCAAGGTGGTGATTCTACTGTTCTGAACATTCCTCTGGTTTTAAAGTATCTGGCAGAGTTGTTACATACGGGCCTATCCTTTTCATCTATTAAGCTTCATGCTTCTGCTATTTCTGCACATTACAATACGGATCCTCTGATTTTTTCTCATCCATTACTTAAACAATTTCTTAGAGGGGCTAAGAATGTTCGGCCCCCTATAAGAGCACCTGTTCCCACTTGGGATCTTAACTATGTTTTGGAAAAATTAACCTTGTCTCCTTTTGAACCTGCAGCTTCCACGGATTTAAAACTTTTGTCTTGGAAAACTGCTTTTCTTTTAGCTATAACCTCTGCTAGAAGAATTTCGGAATTGCAAGCACTCATGGCTGTGGAACCCTTCATTATTTTTCATCAGGACAGGGTATCCCTAAGGACTAATCCCACCTTTATGCCTAAGGTGGTTTTGGCAATGGCCTTGAATCAGACTATTCATTTGCCTACTTTTTATCCTAATCTTCAAAGTGAGGAAGAACGTCTTTTGCACTCTTTGGACGTGGATAGGCAGCTTCGTTTTTACCTGGACAGGACCAAGATATTCAGGAAATCTGACCAATTGTCGCTTATGCTCCTACTGTTCTAGGGAAAGCAATCACTAAGCAAACTATTTCTAAGTGGATTGCCCACTGCATCAAGTTCTGTTACTCTTTTCATGGCAATCCAGTTCCTGTTAATATTAGGACTCATTCTACCCGGGCTACTGCTACTTCAGCAGCCTTTCTTTGTGGGGTTCCTACCAAGGATATTTTAGAGGCTGCTGCTTGGAGTTCTGTGCATACTTTTTCTAAGCATTACAACCTCCCTCTCTGTTCTAAATCTAGGGCCGGTTTTGCTTCTGCGGTTTTGCAAGGTTTTGTGGCCGCTCCTTCTGTTTCTCCTCCAGCCACCCTTTCTTAGCTTTGAGACTAAACCCTACAGTCATGACTGCAACAGTGAACCATGAAGGACATAGTACAGTTGTGTACTCTTACCATAAATGTAGATGTTCGAGTGTGCTCACTGTTGCAGTCTGAGATACCCTCCCTTCTACCCCCTCAACCCTACAGTCATGACTGCAACAGTGAACCATGAAGGACATAGTACAGTTGTGTACTCTTACCATAAATGTAGATGTTCAAGTGTGCTCACTGTTGCAGTCTTAGATACCCTCCCTCCTACCCCCTCTTTTGTTTTCTCTTTGAGTATTGTCTGTTATGAGGTATTTTGGCTGCTGATGTTTTGGGCACCTGACATCTGGGGCAAGAAATGGCATTGGCTGAGGTCTTTATACTTCCTGGCACATTGATGTCAGGATAAAAACGACCTCAGCTGACGCCCAATCCAGACTTTGGGATTCTGGCTGATCGAGGGCTGCTGCTGGCAGGAAGAACCCTACAGTCATGACTGCAACAGTGAACAGTGAACATACTCGAACATCTACATTTATGGTAAGAGTACACAACTGTACTTTACAGAGGGTATTTCTGTTAAGAGCAATAAAAGCATTAAAATCATTCCTTTAGCCAATCCCCCTTCCCCCTTACCACCATAGTATAATCAGAGACTGTGCAAACTAATACTGAATCTAGAAAACTAGAGACACGTTACAGTAAAAGACCAGCTTATTAATACTTTGTACAGGCTAACCAACTAATCAATACTTTATTAATTAAGAAACTAACTAAAAAATGACTGACTGACTGACTAACAAAAAGATCTACCAATAGACTATCAACCAGAACAAATATTAATAAATATATAACTTTTGACAAAGATCACTTTCGTATCAAATAAATACTTCATCAGGTTTGTGTGACAAAAAAAATCATAATATGATGTATAGATATACAACTGAAAACCTAAATAAGATGAAAAAACATAAAAATAATTGCTAAGCTGGAAATACAGTAATAAATGTTAAAAATAAAGCACTAAGGCCATGGGAATCTGCTAAAGTGTGGCATCTAAGAAAACAATTAGTTTGAGAGTGTAAGACTGCACTCAAGAGCAATTGCAACCTTTTCAAACAGAAGATAGGGGAAAAAAAGGAAAAAAGGAAAAAAAAAAACAAAAGAAAAAACTAGGCCTCTGCACATTGTGTGCACTATCAGACTTTCACTGCCTAAAAGCACAAAAGTGTTCAGTTTAAAATCTAAAGTAGCATTTAATGTGGAGCCATCAAAAATGATTAATGTATATGAGCCACCTAAAGTATGTCGTATGTCCTTTATAACACTGTAAGTTAGTGCTAAAAGAAGTAAACAGCATTTGATATTTGTTTTTAAACACAATATAAGCAAGTAATGTCAGCATTAATCAGTCTCATGTCAGTCTTTTAAATGGCAGGGCAGTTTTCTGAGATCTAGTATGCTTTTTATGAAGCAATAATAATTAAGCCCCAGTTCTCTAAAAGAGTTCAGTTTCAGATGCCTCAGTAGTTCATGTTTTTCTAAAAGATTAGCGATGTCACTGTCCAGTTCCAAAAGATGTACATGGTCAATAATTTGAAATTTAAAGCCAGTTTGTCTTTTGAGTAGCTACAGATGCCAAGCCAGTGTATTATTATTGCACTTAGCTCTAATTTCAGAATTTCAGAATCTCTAATCTTTTATAATCTTTAAAAAATTGCTTTATTTTTAGCATTTATCACAATATTTCCAGCTTAGCAATTATTTTTATATTTTTTCATCCTACTTAGGTTTTCAGTTTTATATATATATATATATATATATATATATATATATATATATATCGATGTTCATTTATATTATGATTTGAGTTTGACAGACAAACTTGATGAAGTATTTATCTGATACAAAAACGATCTTTGTTAAAAGTAATATATTTATTAATATTTATTCTGGTAGATGACTAGTGGTAGATCTTTTTGTTAGGCAGACATTTTTTTTAGTTAGTTTGTTGCTTAATTAATAAAGTTTTGATTAGTTGGCTAGCCTATATAAAGTGTTAATACTGGTCTTAGAATGTAACTTGTCACTAGCTTTCTAGATTTAGTTTTAGTTAGCACAGTCTTTGATTACACTATGGTGTTAAGGGGGAAAGGGGACTTGGCTAAAGGAATGATTTTAATGCTTTTATTGCTCTTAACAGAACCACCTTCTGTAACTAATACCTTGCTCCAATCTCTTTAAATCTAAGGAATGTTTTTGATGCTTTTAATTATACTCAACTAGGATCACTTATTTGTGTGCTTCAATAAAGGCTATTCGATTTTTAACTCAACTGTGGGGTACCTACTATTTTCTATTTGATTATTTTGTAGCACATATTTTATAGTTATTTTTTCAAGTTCGATTTTTATTAAGTGAACTATGCGCATAACATAAATAAATAAAACACCAACGACCAAGAAAAGGGACTGGTAACTAAAACAAAGCAATGAATAAAAAGCAAGTTCAGTCCCAGCAAGGCAGATGATAAAGACACAAATCTCAATCAAAAATAGTAAAAACTTTATTAATGAAAAGTAAGCGCTTTCACGGTTGATAACTGTTTCATCAGACACCATAATGCCACAGTAGTGTTTAAAAAGTAATATTAACCAATGAAAAAAGCAACTTAATTAATAAAAACAATCATAACATTTAAAGTGCAAAATGGTTTCAATGAAACCATGTCATTAATACCAGGGTAGGTGTCTGCCTTAAGGAATAAAATCCACTTCTGTTCACAGGCTTCTGTTTTACATTTCAAATCACCACCTCTACCCCCTTCCAATGCTATTTCCAAAACAAAAAAGTGAAATAATGACATACTCCTGCTTCAATAACATATTTGGCCAAAGCACTGGTAGTCTTGCAATTCCTAATATCACATATATGTTCTAGAATCCTGTCCCTAAAAGGGCGGTTCATCTTATCAACATAGACATTACATGCAACACACTTGGAGTAATAAACAATATTTCTAGTACTACAGTCTGCATAAAAAGGAAACTCAACAGAACATCGAAGTGTGGTATGTAAATAACTAGGTGCAATATATATGTGCTTGCATGCCTCACAATGTCTACATGGAAAACTGCCAAACCTCTGAGACTCTAATGGCAGGCTGCTTTATTTCCTTTACCAAAGTTGTTGTTTAACTGTTCTATTATTCTTGAATGAAAAATTAGGTTTGTTCCCAACAAAATTTCTCAATTCATGGATGGCATGTAGAATATTCCAATTTCTCTTTATAATATTGCAGCATGTGTTCACATCACTAGAAAAAGTTAGTGGAAACCTAACCTTCCTATCCTCAATCTCTCCCTGTGATGTGGATGGTATAGATGTTTCAGAGAAAAAAGGTTTGCCTCTAATACTTCTGTCAAGAGATATAAGCCTAATACATGCATCCACCTCTCTCTCACTATATCCTCTCTCTAAGAAGTCTTGTGTTAGTTTAGCAAATGCTGCATTCAACTCAGCATCATCATTATGCAGCCTCATCAACCTCAAAAATTGCCCTTTGAGGACATTTCGTGGAACATGTCTAGGACGCATGCTCTGTCTATGTAGCAAGACATTCTTCCTCACATCCTTCCTATACATACCTGTACGAAAGTTTCCCAGTTCACTCTTGTTAGCAGTCACATCTAAAAATGAAATACTAGAGTGTGAATATGCTACTGAAAATTTTAAAACATCTGTAGTGGTATGTAGGTAGTCTATAAAAGTTAGAAGGCTCTGCGTATCGCCTTGCCACAGCAAAAAAACTTCATCGACAAAACGTCTATACCACAAAATTGATTCCTATTAAAGACCATGTCAAACTCCCATTTGGCCAATACAAGACTGGCGTAGCTATTGGCACATGCCATGCCCATAGCCACGCCAACCTTCTGCAGAGAAAAATCTTTACCAAAAATAAACACATTGTTCTCTAGAACAATCTCAGTAAGTTCACATATCAGTCTTACTTTTACGTTAGTATAATGGTTACCTTCAGTTAGTAACCCCCTGATGTTCTCAACACCCCAGTCATTGGGTATCACTGTAAATAGAGACCCTACATCAAGGGTAACAAGTAGTAATTCTTTACGCATATCAATACCACGAGTCCCCTGAAACAAATCTTGCAGAAAATTTTTAGTGTCCCTCAACATGGTAGGTATACTGTCCACAATAGGTCTCAAGGACTTCTCTATGTAAATAGATAGAGGTTCTGTAACCCACCCTCTGCCAGACACAGTGGGGTGCATGGGTGGGTTAACAATGTCCTTATGTATCTTTGATAAACTGTAAACCACTGGTGTCACTGGATTATCAACAAAAAATACTTAAAGATATCTTCAATAATCATACCAGTGATCAAAAAATCAAAAACCAAAAAAGCCACTTTATCAACCAAAGCTTTAACAATGTTAGCATTGACAACAGAAAAGGTAGTCTGATCTCCAAGTAAATCTAACATGGCCTGCACATATTTGTCTTTATCTAGTATAACAATGCCCCCTCCCTTATCTGCAGGGCTAAACTCAACAGTATGCAGTCTTTTCAATGCAAGCAGAGCCTCCTTTTCATCTCTATTCATGTTAAAAAATTCACAGTTCTGTTCCCCATTCAAAGAATCTCTAATCTCAGTTTCATAGAGATTACCGAATGCTTCAACAGTGGAGTGAATCTTGGGTACATAAGTACTAGGTTTCTTAAATACAGGATATCTGGCATTACTAGCACATTGAGAAAACTCAAAACACAAAGTTAAATCTCTTGCAAACAATTTCAAATTGAGCAAAACATCAGTGAAATTTGACTGCTGAGATGGTACAAATGAGAGACCTTTATTTAATGTAGAAATATATGCTTCACTCATCCTAATGCTGGATAAATTCACCACTAAGTCACCCTCATTGCACTGCGAGTGTTCATATAAACCATACGGTCTCCCAACTACAACTGGCATACTCTCCCTCTCCTCCCTCTGCTTTGGGACTGAGGCAACTGTTGTTTTTTCATTACAGGTAACGGTTGAGTGAGCGAAAAAGGGAAATTCATCATTAACAGCTCTACATTCAAGGCGCTAGTTACATTGGTAACAGCACAATTAATTCTACTCACAATTTCATTGTTGGCTGTATTAAGAGATTGTACTTTATTATCAGCAACATTTTCAACCATTACCGCACTCGAGAACGGCCCTCCAGTCATTGAGGCTTCAACTCCTTTCTCCTTAGGTCTGACATCATGCTGATAGCATTGAGAACTGCCCACCATCTCTACAGGGGTTTCTCTCTGAACGGAACATGTAGAAGTAGTTACACTGTCAATCACATTTCTGTTGATTCTCTGTTAACAGAATTAACATTATTTGCAGAGAATCTAGACCAGGAAAACACAGTCCCCAGCCTGAAGTCATTAATATCTTATTGTAATTTTCTAGTCTTTATGCCTTCTTCTCATAAGCTGC
Source organism: Protopterus annectens (assembly GCF_019279795.1). Taxonomy (NCBI): domain Eukaryota; kingdom Metazoa; phylum Chordata; order Ceratodontiformes; family Protopteridae; genus Protopterus; species Protopterus annectens. The sequence continues at coordinate 1,774,147,655 of NC_056735.1, read as the reverse complement.
TAAATGGTCATACAAGGCGTCTAGGCTGTCTTGTATAATATCAGGAGAAAAGGTATCAGAGACTTCTTTCTGCAGTACTCTAATCTCCGATAACAGGGCATCCTCTTGTGGTTTAAAGAAATTAACCAACAAGTGCATATACTCAAAACTAAAGCTGATATTCATACTTTGCCAACGTTTAAGTTAGGATAAAGATCACCATAAGAGGGCATAGTGAAAACCCGGAGCCTTCTTGGGGCTACCTTATGATACATTTCTGCTTCCAGATGTAATCTTTGCCACTGCAACCTCTTGTACCTGTAAAGTTTATTTTCCAAGTCTTTGTCCTTCATATCAAAAGCAGCTTGTCTTTCTCCTCTCTCTCCACTCTCATGCGTAAATGTATTCACCTCAGCTACGACCTCAAGAAGTGGATTAGTCTCAACTGAGAGCAATCTCTCAAATCTGTCAGTATCAGACATCCTAGTGCTCAAAGCCATGCTAGATGAAGACTCAATCAAGGATCCTTCTGCCATGTTCTTAGTCGAGTGTACAAATAGACAAAATAAATAAAAAAATGACCAAGAAGAGGGAGTGATAACTAAAAAAAAGCAATAAATAAAAAGCAAGTTCGGTCCCAGCAAAAATAATATTAACCAATGAAAAAAGCAACTTAATTAATAAAACAATCATAACATTTAACGTGCTAATGTGCAATTAGTTAATTAATGACATGATTTCATTGAAACCATTTTTAAAGCAGAGAACTTTAAAACACTAATTGCACATTAGCACTTTAAATGTTATGATTGTTTTTATTAATTAAGTTGCTTTTTTTCATTGGTTAAGATTACTTTTTAAACACTATTGTGGCATTATGGTGTTGTCTGATGAAACGGTTATCAACCGTGAAAGCGCTTACTGTTCGTTAATAAATTTTTTACTACTTTTGATTGAGATTTGTGTCTTTATCATCTGCCTTGCTGGGACTGAACTTGCTTTTTATTTACGTGCATAACATAATTTAAGAAGTGAACATCACACCCTCCACACTGAAAGGTTTCTTCTTGGTTTGTTTTGGACCCAGCATAGGTTGCATACTGTTTTTTTTCTTAGACTTCGAGGGATACCACAGATTTTCTCTTTTTACCACATTATCTGACCATGCTATATTTTTGGCTGTGTACCCATTATTATTGGAATTTTAAACTTCCCCTCATATTCATATCTAGCTTCTTGCATGTTTCTAAATATTTATATATATATATATATATATATATATATATATATATATATATATATATATATATATATATATTAACTGCAATCATACATAAAGGAAAAATCAAACTTCTAAGAGGTCATCCTTGTCTTACACCTCTTTCTATTTTATTTTTATTCTTATCCACCCATTATCTATAATACTGCTCATGACTTTTTATATGTCATATTAATCTAATTGTTCCATATTTTGCTTTCTAAAATGTTCCATAACTACTCTCTTACAATATTATCCTATGTTTTCTCAACATCTGTTCCTATTAATCTCACCTCCTTTCCTTCCTCTTTAATTGTGTAGCTTACTCTTTTATGATCATTAACATTTCACTAACTGTTCTAACTCTTACCACATAAATTCCTTCTTTACATTTATTATGTAAAATCTTATATTTTCTTATTTGCATTATTTTATTAATATCTTATCATCTGTATTCATTAATAATATTGGTTTTCAATTCTCTAATATTGCTTTTTTCTCCTTGCTTCCAAATTAATCTCATTGCACTGTCACAAATCTTGCTTTAACCAAACCCTGTTGTTTCCACCCATTTAATATTCTTATAAAAATATTTCTGATGTTCTTCCATGTTTTTATAGAATTTATAATCTAATCCATCTAAACCAGACAAATAATTCTCATTAACTGTTGTTAAACTCCTCACTAACTCTTCCATATTTATCTTTTTCTTTAAAAATTAATTCTTTTCATCTGTAAACTTATCACACACACAATTCATGTTCCCTAGGATTCAATAAAGTCTACACTAAGTGCACAGCATTCTGAGTGAAGATACAACCAGGGATAACTCACACCTTCTTCCTCCTAATTTTAGTTTTCCCACTGATTTTCTTGCAGCCTTAGATATTGACAGGTATTTATGAAGGTTACCACAAAAGTGTGTGCACTTAGTGTAATCTTTCTGAGTGACTAGAGAGCACAGAAAATATGGAAGGAATGTTCTTGAGTACAGACTGTGTGCACTTAGTGCACACTTAGTGTACACATAGTGTAGGCATTACTGAATCTGGCCCATCCCAAAAAAAAAGAGCACTTTTTTCAGTTTCTTAATATTTACTTAATAAATACCTCCTTTTAGTCCTTGCTTGTGCCATTACTAAATTCTGTATTTTTTAATTTTTTCCCAGAAATAGTGAAACTTTTTCTCTTTTCCATTGTATCAAATACTTTTGCTTCATCAGTAAATCCACAATTCGTCTTTCCCGGTCCATAAATCTTATTACCCCCTCCACATTATAGCTCACATTTTTCTTTCATGTCATTATATTTCCTTATATTCATTCTAAAATATTCTTTCCATATACTTTCATATTCTCTTATTTCTTTCCTTTTATACTCCTCCTTCCGACAGTCCCATTTTTATACATAAACCTGATAGTTAAATGTTCTTTCCATAACAGTTTTGCTTCTTCTTCAAATATTTCTCTTATATTCACATTATTTTAACTTATTTATATCTTTCCCTACCTTAATACATTCCAGATTTTCACCATTTCTTGTCCATACTGCTTTGTGATTTAAAAAAACAGCTTTTATTATTCTTCTTTCTATCTCTTTAAATGTTACTGAAAAGATTATGTAATCAATTTCAGTTTTCATATTATTTCTTCTATATATTCCCTCCTTGTTCCTTATTTCATTTTTCTAAATCTAATAGCCTCCTTTAATTTTTAACATATTTTGGAGTTTTACCAACTTTCTTCCTTGCAGTGCTATTAAAATCACCTAGCATTATAATATACTTATTTACCATATCATATAGCTTTACCATCTCAAATAAATTGTCTTTCTTTTTCCTGTTTGTACGTGCATAAATCATAATGATTCTATATGTCTGTTCTTTAATATAAATGTCTATAACAGGCAGTCTTCTTGTGACTACTATAGGGTGATCTAAAACAATCATGTTTTTCTTGTTTCATAATAAAGCCATCCCCAAACATCTTTCCATATCTAAATTATATAGCATGTTTGCCCCATAAAATCTCAGAATATTTTCTTTTCTTTTCCAAAAATATAACACCTGTCAAAACTATGAAATCTGCTTCATTCTCATGAAATCTGCTTCATTCTCATCATACTATTGATACACCAATAACCATCTTACATTATTTATTAAAGTATTAACATTTAAAGTGATCACATTATACTTATCCATCTCTTCTTTCTTTTATATTTTTCCTCTGATTTTTTTTTCTTTTCCTATCTTTAAATCTTTTACCTATTGATGTTTTCCTTTTCAGCTTGCCACCTAAAAGTCTCTTGTTCACTTTATTTATTTCCTTTCTCTTTATTTTCAATAAAATTTGCATTCTATTTTTCCTTACCATTTCTGTTTGTGAAACTTCTCCGTCTACTACCTGGACTACTTCTGTTTCTACCTCATCTACTTGTTCTATCTGTTCATCTTCTGCATTTCACTTACATCATTTTCTTCATTACAATCCCTCCAACATGCCCCACCTTCTTTCATCTATAACATTCCATTTTACAATTCTTACTATTATGTCCTTACTATTATGGTTTTAATAACAGACTCTTTCTGATCACATCTAGGGACAAGGTGGTCATAACATCCCTGCATTCTTCCCTTATAAGACCCATTATTGAGTACAATGCCCCTTTTGGCATGTACCTCACAAAGCACATGCAGCAGCTGGCGAGAACACATAGGTTCCTCACTTCGAGAATCAAGGGCCTCAAACATCTACTCTACACAGATTGGCTAAAAGCCCTGTCCCTCTACTCAGTCTCCTACAGACTCCTTAAAGGTGACCACTGTCTGGCATACAAAGCAATCTCAGACTCTGCCCTGATGGGACTGCTGTATATTCACAAGTCAAGCTCCACTCAAGTAACCCACACACATGACCTCAACCTGGTCTATGACATCAATACGGTTTGTTAGCAGGACAGATTTGTGTCCCAGAGACTCCCCCTTTTGTGGAATAGACTCATTCTCCATATAAAGCAGAATACCTCATTAAACCTTTATAAATGCAACCTGGATAACTGGATGGGGAACAGAAAATACACCCCTGGGATTCCACTTGTGTCCCTGTTGGACAGTGGCATAGTGTGCTGACTTGTTGGAACATGGACTAAATTCTTGGCTAGGCTTGTAAGGGCCTCAGGGTCAATAGCCTAGTAACTTTCTATGATCCTATGACCCTTGAATTGTCTTTCATCTTCCTCTGACTTGGCTCAAGCAAATTATTTTGAAAAATGCACATTGCTACACTTTACTTCTAAGCAGACCATCTCTCTCTCTCCTTGATGTGCTCCTCCATGCTAACTTGCTTGCAAAAACTCCTCCCAGCTATCACTGTGCTACAAATGGGAGTCTGCCTGCCATAATGAGAAGATGAAGATCCTGATACTCTGGCCAAATGTCTTCTGTTAGTACAAAACCTCCTGAAAAGATGCCACTAGCCGAGTGGGAATAACCTGGTCAATAATGGGTAAATAAACTTTCAACATGAGGTATTTTTTATTTACATTTTGGATGTTTTGACTTGTCTTGTTCTGGTTATGAGCTTAATGTTGAGATTGTAGTGATTCTGTTAATATAAAGTGTGTTTACTGCAAGGCACAATCTTGATTTCTACTTTATGCTTTTATTATTTGCATTTTTATGCCAACTTTGTAATTTGTTTCAAGTATATGTGTCTGTGTTTACATTCATGTGTCTGTGTGTGTATGTGTGTGTGTGTGTGTGTGTGTGTGTGTGTGTGTGTGTGTGTGTGTGTGTGTGTGTGTGTGTGTGTGTGTGTGTGTGTGCATGCGTGTGTGCGTGTGCCTGCTGCTGTAGCACAGCGATGTGTGTGTGTGTGCATGCGTGTGTGCGTGTGCACATGTGGGCATGTGTGTGTGTGTGTGTGTGTGTGTGTGTGTGTGTGTGTGTGTGTGTGTGTGTGTGTGTGTGTGTGTGTGTGTGTGTGTGTGTAAATAAGGACATTTCTAACAAATCATTTTCCTTCATGTTGCACTGATTGCTGAATATGTTAAATTGAGATTATAATCTCTAAACCCTTACTGTCACCACTCGTTTATGTAGCTGGCCATAATGCAGCTACTTTTTCACAATCACTGAATATCTGACTATCATCTAACCCTCTCCACTATCTCTATCTACCTTTTATCTCAACCACCTCAATACACCTTCATAATCTGTATCCATTTTCATCCTATAATTACTTCATTGTCTCCTATACAATATTTATTAACAGCTGATTCCATTTGAAAGTAATTATTCTCTTATAAGCTTAATAATAACTAATGCTTTACCATATTCTTGTTTTAACTGTCATGTTTTCATTAAATGTAATATCATTAATATCTTATGTATATATATATTTACTATTCTATGTATGTACATGTATTATTTTTTGATTAACTGTCATATCATTACTAGTCTATGTATGTATGTGTGCACATTAACTAAATTCTATTCATTCTGTAAAATGGAGCATTTTTCCCCAGTCCCCACTGAAAATGAGACTTATGCCCAGTTGAATTTTCCCGGCAAACAAAAGCAATAAATAAATAAATAAATAAATAATGAAACCCAATAATTCTTGTAAGACATTGTACTTGTACGCTGGGCTGGATTCAGAAAGGAACTGTGATATGCACATCGTCATGAACACGTTATGGTATCTTTTTGGTATTCAGCAAGCACCCTTATACAGTGATGTATGGTCCTGGTCCTCCAACAAAAAAATATGCAGCACCACAAAGGGCTGGTCATATGGCCATGCTGAATACTGATGAGGCATTCTTGGGGGGAGAAGCATATGCTAACTACCCATGCATTGTCTCTCTCTGAAACCATCTCCAGGAAGGCATCTACATGGGCGAGCAATTCAAGAGAGCACTCAGTCATGTAAATCAGCATGGCCATCCTCACCACATCATTCAAGCACTGAAAACAAACATAGATGGGGGGATGATCTTGACACAAGGGCTTAATTATAATGTAGAATAACAGCACCAACCTCAAACCAGGGACACAGAAGTGGGGAGATACATTAGATGTCATGAATTTATCTCTAAAGTGTCATATCAGCATCAACGTTACTGTGTAGATCAGGAAGGGGGATACAGTGCCAAATCAGTAACAGTGTTATAACAGGGATTGGGAGGGTGGGGAAATCACTGGATACCAGAGAATAATTTAAGTGTGTTGATGGCACCAACATTACAACAGGGATTAGAGGACTGGGGATGCACGAGAGACTACAGATTACTGCATGAAGTGCCCTAAGGCAGACACCGGGATACCGGGGATGGTATGGGAAACACAAGACACAGTCTAAAATGCCATATTGGCATCAACAGTAGTACAATGATAAGGGAAGGAGAAACCATTGGGCATTAGAGATGATTCTCTGTGTTGTAACAATACCAGTATTACAATGGGGACCTGGAGGGTGTGGTACACTAGACACCATGGAATACTCCTTAAAGTGCTCTAAGGCATATACATCTTAACAGGGATTAGGGATTTAAACCCCTAGAAATCAGGGATTGCACTGTAACATACTGTAATAGCAGCAACGGTTGTAAGGGGATTGAGAGAACCACTGGACCACAGCTGCTATTGGAAATGACATCATAATGCATATCAGAGGGTGGAGGGTTATACTAGACCACCATAGCCTAAGACATATGTGCTGTAATTGCACTAAAAAGTATTATAGGGTGATGGGAACCACAGCAGAGTAGGGACAGGTACAGGGGCTGGAGAGAGAGAGAGAGAGAGAGAGAGAGAGAGAGAGTGTGTGTGTGTGTGTGTGTGTGTGGGCACGTGTGTGTGTGTGTGTGTGTGTGTGTGTGTGTGTGCGTGTGTGCGTGTGTGCGTGTGTGCGTGTGTGTGTGTGTGTCTGTTTGTGATTGTGTATGTTTGTGTGACAGAGTGACTGGAGGGGGGGGGGGTTCTACTGCCTATATGAGCACCAGGCACTGCCTCAACTTGCAGATCAGCCATAACCTATATGTTGTGGTTGTACCTGCAATTCAGGAAATATGTAAATGTGCTGATAATCAAGTCTGACCTCATTGCAGATAACATATTCCTGAACTGTGAATGGACACAGCACAGTACAAGGGTCTTTCTGTCATTAGCCATACAGCTAGGGTCTTCAATAAATTCCTAGTTTAAAGTTCTATATTTGGTAAAATAAACTATGTTGAGTGGCTGTTACAGTTATTATATTTCAAAGAATATATGGACATGGAATTCCTCTTCCAAAAATGTTTTTATCCATTTTACTTCAGAAGGTATTACCAGATAGATGGGTGTTTTTGATTTACAATTTTAGCTAGTAATAGGTAGAAACATTTATTTTTTTATTTTTTTTTTACTTTATGATGTGATAATTTTTAATCATATGTTTTTCATATATGATTCCTAAAATTTTAAACTGGTCTGTTCTTTGTATAATGATATAGCGGAGACATCCCATGGTGTAAGAAAAGCCAACCAGTCAGTTTTTGAATTATTTATTTTTGGGTTTATTGAATTGTAGATGGTATTTCAGGTATGAGAAACTTTCAATATCTTAGAATGATAATTTTTCATGACACTGTTGAGATAAGCTACAGAAGCCAATAACATTTCTGTCTATCTATAGTCATGCTACATACTTAGGAATGTAAATTAAAACAGTCAATGATTTAAGGCTAGAGAAAATAAGGTATAATGAAGGTGCAGCCTTGATGTACCCAATAAGTAATGTGATTTGTGTGAGATAACATGTTACTTATGCAAATAGGACTTGTAACATATAATTAAAAGTTATATACTTACCATGATGATAAATCTGCGTGGCTGTGGTTAATCCTTCTCAACCACTGGGACTGAAACACAAGCTTTTAGTCTGTTTGGCAACTATAAAACATTCACAGCCTTTCACCCCTCCCTGTCATGCATAAGTCCATATGCACTCCCATATTCCTCCATAGCTTGAGAATTTAGCTCAGATAGAGCATGATTGTGGAAATACTCTCTATGATGACCCCCCCCCCCCCAATTGGATTGAGAATGGTGTACCATGAGTATGAAGATTGATCATTATGGTAAGTATGGAAGTTTTGAATCTGACATGGACTGATTCATTCCCCTTAACTATTAGGGCAAAGTCCATATCAGACCGAGCTAGGATGACCTCATGAAAAGAGATCATAAATATTTGACCTAGAGATCACGTTAAGCTTGTATGCCTTGAGAGGTTGTGGAGTAATCAAACTTTGGTTGTGCATACATCATCTCTTAAAAAAGCTTGTGAGCTAAATATACCCTTCATGGAATGAAATCTTGGCTCAGCAGCTAAGATCTTGTTTATACTTATTTTATCAAGATCTGATGCAGTCAGTCAACCATCTAGCAAAGTAAACTTGGAAGCCTCTGTGCTCAATTTGTTCGGATTATAAGAAAAAATAATAGCTGTGAATGGTTTCTTAACTTGTGTTTAGATAAAACATTTTCTTATGTATGATGATACAATGCAGTAAATACTCTCCTTTATTAACATTGTTGGGAAAGTGCACTGGAATGGATTGATTATGACTACCTTCCATAGTTACTTTAGATATGAAGGTAGGATTAGGTCACAGGACTACCTTGCTTTTATGGAAGACCAGGAGTTTTGGATAAATATACAAAGCCTGAAGCTCAGAATTTCACCTTGACAAAATACCAGCAAACTAACCTCAAACAAAGCAGGAAAACAGTGATTAAACCACACAAAGTGCAGGAACCAATAACCAAACAAAAAGGCACTGCAGAGGAACCATGCTCAGATTTGTTTGAGATTCCAATGCTATAACACCTGTCATGGTAAATTGCATCTCTGGCCATCAGAACTGGAGAAGCAAGAGGTCAACATAAGGCTGTGTAGCTCTGATCATGGCTTGCTAGCTGGATTAGTCTCCAAAGTCCTAAATGGACTCATTTTGAGAAGGTTCTTCAAGAGAAGAGGCCTTAGCAAAGTGAATAAGACATATTGCAGCCAGAATGGCAATATTAAAATGACCTTGGTTTTGTTAATCTCTGTTTTCAGTATAAACTTGAGAATCAGGGGCAAAGGGAAATATATAAAGGAGATCTGGAAGGCACCTTTGGACAAAAACATTGGTAGGCCACCATCCCAGAGAGGGAATTAATGAAAAATTTTGTACTGTTGGTATTGTCAGAGAGGCAAATAGGTCTCAGTGAGGTTTTTCCAAATTGTGCAAAAGAGATTTCACCTCTGTCAAGTTAATGGACCATACTTGCAGCATCAGCAAACATCTGCTGACCCTGACCACTACGGAGTTAGCTTCTCCAGTAATATGAGCAGCTCCAAGAAAGTATCTGAAGTCATGGTCCATTCCCTTACCCTCATTATCTCTTAGCATAAGGATAGGAATAAGTTCCTGCCTGCTTCTTAATTTACCATATAACTGACATGCTGTCATAGCGAATGGCAATCATTCCTCAATTAAAAGAATCCTGGAATTCCTGTAGGGTTAGGTGGGCCATCATAATTTCTAGGATGCTATGTAGGTTGACCCCTGTCTATGACCAAACACCTTGGAATGCCTCCTCTAGGAAATGGCCACAGCCCAGAACTGAGACATCCATGGTGACAGCTACTAGGGAGTTGGGAATCTTGAAGGCGATTAAGAGGGAAAGGTTGGAGTCAGCAATCCACTACTTCAGATGTCTCTGATATGCCTCCAAATTTCTGATGTGGTCCAATATCATATCTAGACACTGGCTATACAGAATCCCAAGTGTCCACTGGAGGACTATTATGACACCTTGTGAAGGAAATAAGACATGTCATTATTGCTATGATTCCCCAGCATACTGAGATGAAACACACAGCCACTAACATGGAAGTGTCTTAATAAATCCTGATAACCAGTGGGATATTATAAAGAAGTGTGGCCATTGAGCACATATTAACAAAACAACTATATGGAATCTGGGAAACTGTATTTATATAAAAAAATACAGATGATTTAGCTACAAAAGTTTTCTAAGGAATAGTAAAAGAGCAATGCAAAACTAAAATCCTATATAGAGATAATCCACAATTATCAAATAAGTAAAGAGGAGACTAATTTATTAGACATTTGCACTTCATTATTCAGTCTTTAAATATTTAAGATCCTATATTTTAATACCAATATAATAAATCATTATACAGCATTTTTTTTTTAAATTATCACCAGTTTAATCTTAAGCCTCATTTTGTCTCAAGTAGTTGCTCTTAAATCTCTTACATCCCTCTAATATTTATTGTTAACATATAACAGGATTCTCCACCCTTTGTTTTCTTGTACCCAGCAAACATCCTATGGACTTTAGTTTTTTTATAACAACTCCATCTAAGACATTACAAAGCTTACCACTATCCTGTGGTTTGTAATTGTTTTTTTTTTTCTTTTTGTATGCTTTCTTTATAATACAAGAATATGTAAGATATAATAAAGCTATTACGTCTTGTTAGAGAATATAATATGGAACAGTAAACTCCCAAAATTTGATAGCATAGATACAGGATACTTATTGTAGAGGATCCCAAATGAAATATAATCATTCGTAACGGCAAATGCCGAGAGATAAAAAAAGATGGAATTAAAATCCAGGAGAACAGCACACCTCAAACATCACTCTTCTTCTTTAAGATTCTTTTTGCAGGTGACAAGTCCCTCTGCACACTCCAAAGTGGGGGACTAGCCCTGAGACCTCTCAAACTTGTATTTACCAAGTACAAGATTGCCATACCTCAGGAAATTACCACTCAGACTTGTTATATGTAAGTCCATTTATTTGCCTATTCAGTCTCTGTGTTTTGGGATTCACTCTAGTGGGTTCCAACATTTCAAATTTTTATACTTTATCATAAATAACCCTCCAAAAAAACTGTTGTAGTTACAGATATTTGATAATGCCAACATAATACAGCACATTATATAAATTGAAATACTCTAATGACTACCGATTGCTGAATATGCATAAAAGCTAAACATGAAATATATATATCTTTTTATCATATTGACTAAAAGACAAAAAGAGATAAAATATAGTCTAAAAAGTACAATATTTTAGAATATTGGGAAAATAGCTGTTTTGGTTTGTATTTTTGAAGGACAAAATCTTGTGCTGATATCCAAATTTTTAATATCAGAGTGACAAGGATCCACTCATTCATGAATAGGAAGAACCTTATATCCTGCAGCCTCTTCCTTGCTGTATCCATGGCATATACTTTGTGAATATCATGGAGGCAGAGGATAGTCCAGAAGGAAGAGCATGAAACTGATAATAACCAACTTATCCAAAAGTGAAGTTTCTCAACTCTTTGTTGATCTTGACTTTCAGGGGTGCACCTTGGATATCCAAAAAAAAACATTCAATATCCTCCTGACAGGCAAGAAGAATCAGTTGCGCCAAGACCATCTAGAATGCTTCTTTGGGAATAAATTGGTTTTAGCTGGTTAAGTCTAAAATGAACCTGAGATCAAAAACATTTTCAGGCACTAAAAAGCATCAAGAGTAGAAATTAGGTCCTCTCTGGTCTGCTGAGATCTCCTGGAAGGCTCTTTTTTGAGGAAGTTTGATATCTCTGAAAATTTCACTTCCCCCAGTTCTGATACGGTTGGCTGTTGAGAAGTAGATAGAAGATTTGCTGGGAAGGATAGAGGATACTATGTACAATATCTATCCGACACATGTGGAAATCTCCCCTGCTGGCAGCCACAGCAACTGATGATCTGACTAGTGATGAGGTTGAGAGGGTTAATGAACTGAATAATGTTGAGTTGAGACTTAGTGAGAGGGGTTATGATAAAGATCATTTACTGAGTTGTAAAAATAGGATATTTGGAGATACTCATGACAGCCCATATTGATATTTAAATTTAATGACTACTACGGAAAAGCAAGCCAATAATAAGAATATTTAATAATAAGGAAATTGATGATGGGGAAAAGTTATTTTATGTTACTAAATTTTCTCCTTTTTCAGATGAACTAGTTAGAATAGTGAAAAAATATTGGTATTTAATTAGTGAGGATGATAATATTGGTCATCTCTTTCCCAAACATATTACTTTTTCTTATAAGAGGGGAAAGAATTTAAAAGAGTTGTTAAATTATAATTTTTTGAAAGGTAATGACTATAATAGCTTATCCTCAGGTACTTATCATTGTGGCCATTGTAGCCTATGTGATAGGGTTATTAATGTAAATGTTATAAATGGTATATCTTTTTTCCCAAAATTTTACTTCAACTGCAGATCGATAGGGGTGGTTTATATTTTGGGCTGCTCGTGTACTGATGTTTGGTATATAGGGCAAACTAAAAGAATGGTTAGAATCCATATTTTAGAACATTTAAAAGACATCAGAAATCACAATGAAGTTAGTCCTGTGGCCCAGCATTTCTTTGAGAAACATGGTGGTTCCCCACACAGTTTAAAATTCTGTGTGCTTGGCAAACCATGTTTCATTGGAGGGGGATTATTCTTATAAACTGCTTGAATTAGAGACCAAAATGATTTTAAAGTTTAAGACTTTGAAACCCTTTGGACTTAATCTTGAATTGGGTATTTAATTGTGCAACATTCCTTATAATAAAATGAATAGAAAGTGTTTATTATATTTATATGCATAATAATGCTTGAATTTTGTGATAGAAAAACTTTTTTTGAAGTAATTTTAAAATGTTACTTTAAATATGTAATTGCATAATTGATTGATTGATTCGGTTGTTTGTGTTAATTGCTATTGAATGTGTATATATATTTGTCTGAAACATGCATTTATTGTGATCCATGAAGGCGAAATGCCGAGGTACCAGATCGCTAAGCAATAAAGGAAGAAACTGGTGAAGTGCTTGGATTTGTGTTTTTTACTGATGATCTGACTGCCTGCAGAATTGATTGGCCAGGAAAGGCCATAGGATATTGCTATTCCCCTTTAAACTGTATACTGCAAAATATATGGCTAGGATGGACAATTTTCACCATTTGGGTGGTGTCTTATATGTAAACCACAATGCACCACAGCAACCACATTGGTTCTTCCTGGATAATTGATTTTATGCTGTTGTTAGTCACATCCACGCCACTTTGTCATGGAAATATTCTGCATCCTTGAGAAGGGTAACTGTAATTTCTTACTGCACTTTTGCATAATGAGTAAAGCGGATTCACTAGACAATCTCAAAATACTGAAATGTCGAATTTCAGTATTTCAAGACTGAATAGTCAAAAACCCACATACCCGAAAACCCAACATGCACACACACACACACACACACACACACACACACACACACACACACACACACACACACACACACACCTACCTAACTACACTAATACAATCAAAACAACACACACAAACACAACATAACACACAAAAACACCTACCCTACCTATAAGCAGAGGGGCAAGCAATCCTGCACCCCCCCACTTATATTTATATATACTAACTCAGAGGTCGCAGTAAACACACAAACACACAAAAAACACCACTACACACACTCACACACACTAAAATCCCTACCCAATACCCTTACGCAAACACCTCTTACGTGAAACCCCAGATAAATCCACAAACCATACCACACTTCACTAACGTAACACCACAGTAGCGGATTCGACATTTCCACATTCAACATAATGCAGTTTCACATAACTACACTTTCGACTATTCAGTTTCGAAGTACTGAAATTCAACATTTCAGTACTTCGAGATTGCCTAGTGTATCCGAGTAAAGTACATTGTAAAACTTCTCATGACCGAATGGATAGCTGTCTGAGTGATAATTTTCATATGCAGTCCACTGTCAGATACCTTCTCTGGTGTACTGGACATTTTGAAAATAACACATTGAAATCTCAGCATGAATGCCTAGTAGCTAAGCACTCTTAAATTTAGAGGATGCACAGTCCCCCACCCCCTTACTGAAACAGTCCATCTCCCAAAACTTCTTCCCCAGGGAATGCACTTCTAGTCTCTTTAGGGTTGAAGACTTGCTCAGGGTTGCTGCCACAAAAATAGTCAATTGCAGGATTTTGTATCTAACAATCACAGTATCTGGGGGACAAAGAATCTTACTTGGCTCCAAGTCAATGGAGCCACCACATCAGGTTCCTTACATGCTTTCATGTGAATGACCACTACTATGTTGTCTACTGAAGAGACCAGTCAGGAAGGAAAAGACAGAGGTTTGAATGTCTCCTGCTGACCAAAGTCAGTGGTAGAGATTTTGTCCATTCCCTTCTCCTACACTGGCTGTAAGATCTTCCTAAACTTGGTCATTGGGGGAAACAGGGAAATCAGCCTTGCTGCTGACATCCTTGTCTTGCTCTGGTGATACAAAAGGGGGAGTCAGTGTGTTTCCTTTTATATAATATCTAAGTGTGTAGGAAATGGTTCCTGGAAGATAACACAGTGGCAGACACAAGCTCAATCTCCTTAACTTAACATCTGATGTAGATCTTCAATCATTTTGTTCCAGTGATAAGCACTCATAGATTGAGACAACCAGTGGAAATAGTCTGTGGGTAAGACCAGTAGTGTAGCAGAATCTGGGGAAAAACATATGTCAAACAGGTTCCAAAACTGGAACCTAGACTTGCTGTCATATCTGCATTAACAGCAAGCATCCTGGAAAGAAAATCTCAATGACATTTCATGTAAATACTTTTGTCAGTTACCAGTAATAAGTTTTCTGGCTCAAGGGCTCCATGGCAGAGAACTTCAATATCAAGACTGGCAATAAAGATCAGTAGGAGCCTCTGTACTGAATTCCCTTACCCTAGACCTGCTGTCTATAGACACGGTGTAAAGCATTAGTGCCAAAACCATTGTCTTTGTTGGGTGAACCAACAAGGGGAGGTATGAACTTCATTGGTGCTATGACCTGCAAGGAACTAGGTAGCCTCAACCCAATCACACCTGGAGCCAGGTCTGATGTGGAGGCTGGAAGAGAGGAGAGACAGTGGTGACTATCCTTGTATAGCTTAGAATGAGGAGGATTGTTGAAATCTCACTCCATTTATGTCTGCCGCATAGCCTTGATGAGTTTCAATAGGTAAGTGCATTGAAGTCTACCTTGACGAGGGAAGAAATACTATCTCTCCTAACAGAATCCAGTCTGGGATCTCTAATAGGACGATATCTCATTACTTGCACAAAATGTAAGGAAACCTCTAGCTTGGTAGATGTTTTCCTTTCCTCCCTTCTAAGTATTTTTATGAGAAGGGTGAATTTCTTTAGAAACACGAGGCTATTTTTCTTTAGTTTGACTTTACACTGATTTAAGACTTTTTGTCAAGTCCTAATGGACAGATTTAGTCATAATCATATTGGAAAGATTCTGGCCATCCTCAAAGGGACCAAATCTTTAGCATAAATTTGCTTCTTCTATCAATAAGCATTTGGTTATCAAGCTTAATGTAAATTTTACAATCCTCATTAAGGGGAATAGCAAGTTTATGCCTGCAATGTGCTGTGCTTTGCTGTGCAGTGCTGTGCTTTGCTGTGTAGACAAATTCTGCCTTCAGGACTGACTTGTCAGCATTGAATCCTCACCAATCAACAGACTGTTAGAATGGCAGCAATAAAACCATTGCAACAACACACTGCACCAACCTGTTACAATTTAGACATGACAAGAACAACAACGCCAAACAGTTGAATTATCTCAATTTATCCATATTTTTATGCAAGTGCACTCTAAAAACTAGTAACCAGATAAACAAGAATAGGAAAGGGTCTGGAGATTCACAGCCCAGGAAGGAAAAAATAAAGGAACTCTTTTATTCAAAACACACAAACGTATGACAATATCAGTAAATGCAGAGCAGGGGCAAAGGCAATTCTACACTGTATGACACACTATACAAATAGTGAAGAAAGCCTGGTCAGTTCTACCTTGTGAGCATGATGAATGGCACACACAACTGAGAAACACATGGTAAGGGGGTAGCTAGAGCTGGAGAATGTTTTACAACTGCCAACCAGACTCAAAGCTGCAGTTTCTGTCCTAGTAGTTGAGAAGGATGAAGCACACATTGTCAAATATATAGTTTATTGTGAGATGCTTATTCACATCAGACTTTATGTTTTATGAGTATATTTAGTAGTGTTGTGCTAAAAATGAAGAACTGGGGACTGTAAATATTTATTGGCTTCTTACATTAATCTAAAAGGACAAAATCTATTTTGGGTCAGAAACAACATTTTATCTAAAAAGCCTTCAACTTGGACATTAATAACTACACTTATAGTTCTGTAATTCATATTTAAGATTTAAATGCAATGAATGGTCAGGGTCTATGCCAAACTTCCCATCTTTCAAAATCAAGATAATCTTATATTCTTTATTAGAACTGAATGGTTTGCAGTTAGGAAATGATAACAGATTTAATAAATATGAAACATGGTGCTAACACATCTGCAAAGGCCACATAAACTCTACCTATAAAGACATCCAATCCACATAATTTATTCTTTCTCAGTGATTTTCTTCCATTAAAGTACAGGGCAGGTTGTTATTTGAAAAGAAATTTGTAGAAAAAAAGTTTTCTGGGAGAATTTGATAGCCAGTCATTTAGTTTTTGTTTATAACTTTCCAGTGATTTAAGCATGTCATAGCATTAACATTTCTGCCAGTAATTTTGATTCCAACATCATATTCATCTAACTCGGTGTTTTACATGATACAGTCAGACTAGTTCATCATAAAATTGCAGTATGGACTATTCTTTTACTTCAAATATAGGTATATTTTACATCATATTGACAGAGTCTTTATCAGTATCAATAGCTTGGTTAATCTTCTATACCCATTATTACATTGTATTTATTTTACTTATTTTATCCATGAGGATTTTGATTTAATAAAATTACTTTGCTCCTCTACCAGATAGTTTCCTGTAGTAATTTTTTCTCACATTTATTATTTAGATACTTTGACACGCATCTCAGTTAAAAAAATACAACTGCCAGTCATATTCCAGTTATGTATATTGAACATCTCAAGCTCGTCACAAAATATGTAAGAATGGAAAGCTCGCCATTCTTCTTCCGATATGTGCCAAGTGTTGCAGGCATATACTACCCAGTAACACATATTTTGCTGTAGAGGTGGCAGATCAGATATTCTTTTGCCTGGGTGTTCATTTCATTGAGATGACAGATCAGATATTCTTTTGCCTGGGTATTCATTTCATCTGGACAAATATCTGCCTTTGTCAGGCAATGTTTGCTTGTAATTCTACAAATATAGTCGTACAGTTTCCTTAGAACTGTATTTTTCATTTTTATTGCAGCTAAAATAATGATTCCTATGTTGTTTACTTTCATGCACTTGTCAGCAGTGCAGGATGGTTGAAAATAAATCTCATGAAATCTGTCAAGGCAAATAGGAACACACCCATAGATTCAGAAACATTGCATCCTCAACTTTGACCAACCCTACTCTGTTCACTGACCATGTGTGACTAACCCTGATGCTTATTAATAGTAAATATCGTCAAGACAGTTTGTGCACCAAGCAACTCAAGACAGATCACTGTTGAGGCTGCAGTACAGACCTTCAGGAGGATTGATTAGGACTACAGTTTGGCTGCAGGGAAGTAACAGCAGTAATAGTCTTTGGCCATTTTTTATTTATTTATTGACATTTGGTTAATGAGAAAGTTCAGCTGAGTAGGACCACATTTTCAGTGGAGGCCCAGGGAGAAAATCTCTAAAGTATTACAAAACATTTTAAGAACAGCAATTTCACAACATTTAAAAATAATGCAACAACAACTACAGTTTAAATAATTATACCAAATTAAACATAATATGAAAGAATTGGTTAAGAATAGATACAAGTTATATAAAAATATTTTAATATTTAGAGAAATCGTAGCCAGTTTATAGACAAATTAAAGTAAGTTAGTATAATACAAACAGAAATTGCAATATGAAGTGAAGGAAAAGCAGGCTTATGGTGTATTTACACAGAAACAAACACAAAAGGCAAAAGGACAAACTTGTAAACGAAAAACCAAAGCGAGCAGGAGATACGTAACAAAGAACAGTTTAATGTTGTTAGCGCTTTCGGAAATAGACTGTGCTTTTCCTTCTTCAGACTTATTTACACAGAAAGCCAGGAGAGAGGAATTGATAGAAGTAAGGAAGTGAGTAGTTTAGCCAAAGCCATTCTTGCATTTCAGTGAGAGGGAAGTGTTTATGGTCATTGGCTGAGTGGGGTTACTGGACTATGGCTTGGAGTAAGCACCTCATTGGTTCTTTCGAGCTTTTTTTAAAGTTGTTTCAGGTTTCAACTTTCTGTAACTTAAGAAGTTAACTTGTGAGTGTTTCTGCCATTTCACACTGAGCTAATCAGATGAACTGAGCAAACTCTGATCTGTGATATACAACATTAAGTTTCCCGTTTTTTGCTTATTTTTACGAGTTATTTATAGCAATTTTATTGTCTGCTACATACATTTCTAGCTAGGTTCACTGTGTGTGAGGTATTAACTGGAAATTTTCTACATTTTTTAAGCATCTGTTTGGGTTGTTTGTTCTGATTTTTGTTTCCCACCATCCTTCCCTATTGGTATCCTGTTGTTATACTTGGTGGCTTTGCAGTTGCCCACCTCTACTGTAAATTTGATATGGGACACTCCTCCCAGTATAGTATCATCACCTCATTCTACCTAATACATTTGAGAAGGCCAACCCACTTAGTTTCTTAACTTTGAATTATCTTCTGCTCCTCCTTTCTCCCTTTCCACTTTACAAAAAAAAAATTCTAAGCTTGTTTCCTGTAAGTAGTCTAGTCTAGATACAGATTTGCTGTATCCAGGACTGTTTGTAAGTGTCTGAGCCCCCAAACCTTTCTGTGTTGGAGGGAAGCCTTCTAACTTATCAGTGGTAGTGGTAAGCACTAGGTAGCTTGTTCAGAACTTGTAAGCACTAAATAAGCTACAAATTACTACAGCACTCAACTTTCCTCACTTGTCTAGAGGAAAACAGTTTTTAGTACTTAATAAATAAGCTCCTATCCAGGCATGTCTAAGGGTCAGCTCATGGTGTTTTCTTCTGTCTACTTGATGAATCTGGGCATCTTGGGGCAATGCAGCAGTTGCTTCATGTACACAGACAACTCTCTCCTTCTACCACCCAATCATACAACCTGTGAGAGATGCAGTTACATAGCAAAACTGTAAGCAAAGCTCCCTTCACCCAAGACTAGACTAGATAGTCAAGAGGAGAAGGTAAACACTTACACCACACCTCACTCATCACATAGTCCCTCAACACCTACACCACCAAAACACACACATAGAAACACAAAACACACACCTACATTCACGGAGGCTCTCAATAAAAATCTGCCCAAGCAACAGGGACCTCCAAAGCAGAAATGCAAGCGACCTCCACCCCTCAACACAACTCAAATGACACATAGCCCACAAACTCAGTGTGCCACACAACCACAGCCCATAAGACATAACAACGTACCCAACACTCTAGTCATAGGTGACTCTATAGTCAGGCACACTGATGTTCCACTCACCAGGCTAAACAAAGAGAAAGTTACTGTCAGATGCCTGTCGGGTGCCAGGATCTCCCACATAATGCACGCACTTAGGTCACTCCACAACAAGTATAAATATGACTCTATCATTGTCCATGTTGGTGTGAATGACCTGAGATGTACCTCCCTGGACTACATGAAAAGAGACACGGAGGAGCTGGCTGATCTTGTAGCCCAGGCAGGTATGACCCTAGCCATGAGTAGCATCCTGCCATCATCCAGAATGATACCACAGTACAAGCAGAAAATGATTGACTTCAACAATTGGCTAAGCTTCTGGTGTAATTCTAAGGGGATGCAGTATCTGTCTGCCTGGGATGACATGATCGACAGATCACGATGCTTTGCCAGAGATGCCCTGCAGTTGTCACCCTTGGGATTCCAGATACTGGCTAAGGCTCTTGCCACTCCTATAGTGCCTTTTTTAGGGAAGGTTCAAATGACAAATTCACCACCGTAACAGGTACAAGCAAGCAAAATCTGAACTATTCAGTGCTATAAGTCTAAACCTCAAAATGCACTCACTCAAGGCATTCCTTAAAATGGAGAACATTGACATCTGTGCAGTGACAGAGACCTGGTTCAAGGCTCCAGAGAACACATCTGTATTACCAGGCTATAATTCATACCACACCTTTCGGCCACATAACCTGGACTGAAACACTAAAGGCAGAAGCATGTCCATATTCATTAAGGATATCAGAACCTCTAGGCTAGTTGCTCAGCATAATGCATCCGAGATTATCCAAGTGCAACTAACTCTGGGCAAGACCACGGTCCAAAGTGAAGCTTGCTACAGATCCCCCACCATGGTCCAGGATTCCGACTCCTCATTTCTTGAATCACTTGAAAATATTAGGGTACAACCTAATAATGGCTGATTTCAACTATTCCACCGTTAACTGGGAAAACTACTCATGTACCAACTCTTTTGCTCAATGTTTTCTGGAATTCATAAATTCCAATGCTTTGGATCAACTTATCCACACCCCCACCAGGAGCAGCAATATCCTAGACCTGGTCATTACCAACATGGGTAACCGGTGTTCCACACCAGAGGTCAATTCCTTGTTGGCCAGATCCGACCACAAGCTAATCACTCTAGAAATCCACATCCAGCCCCCACCCCCCATTAGGGAAACCACCGTAAAAAAATTCTCCAAAGCCAACTTCATGTTTCTTAAGACAGAAGTGGCAAACTTCACGACACCCATGCAGACAGACAATAGAGGTACGACTGCTGAATCCTACACAAATGCACTTTATAAGCACTTACACGAGTGCATGGATGGTGTAATCCCTAACAGAACCAAGATGCTATCCTCCAAAAAAAGGAAGCCAATCTGGTGGTCACCTGCCATAAACAAACTTTACAACAGAAGAAAGAAACTGTTGCAAAAAAGAGTAAAATCCCATGATTGGAGGAACTCCCTGGTCAGCCTCAGTAAGAAACTTAGATACCTCATAAAATCCTCCGAAGCTAGTTACGAAAACAAAATTGCCACTGATTCTAAAGACAACCACAAAGCATTCTACAGCTATGTAAAGAATCTCAATGGTAACACTCAGATGTGCTCTGAGTTACAGCACAATGGCACTAAATATACAGGACCAACTGCTGTTGCCAAAATCCTGGCAGATTGGCTCAGTGCTAACTTTACCCCCCTCTCACCCCCTAAAGGGCCCATCTCTATACCGGAAGAATACAAAGTTACAGTAATCATGGCTGCACAGGCAAACACCACACTCTCCAACGCCAAGAACACAGCATCCATGGGACCTGACAACATCCCGGGCTGCGTTCTACATGAACTACAGAATGAACTGGCACCCCACCTAAGTACCATGTTCAATCATAGCCTCACATTAGGCTTTGTGCTCACTGAATGATGCACAGCAATGTTTATCCCACTCCACAAAGGGGGCACCATGGACCCTGGGAACTACCACCCTATTAGCCTGACAAGCCTGGTCTGCAAGGCTATGGAACGTATCATCATGGAACTTCAAAACAATGACATTGGTAATCTCCAAACTCTGGACACCACCCAGTTTGGGTTTGTAAATGGCAGATCATGTCTCCTAAACCTGATTGACTTTTTTAAAGCAGTCACCAAAGTCACAGATGAGGGTAAGGTGGTTCACACAGCCTATCTAGAACTTGTCAAAGCTTTCAATACCATCCTCCACTCTGGAATTATAGATAAGCTCCCTTAACTAGGTATAAATCCCTATGTCACAAGATGGGTTGCCAACTGGCTCACTGACACAACCCACACTGTGAAAGTATCAGAATCCAAATCCAACTTCAGACCAGTAGCAAGTAGAGTACCACAGGGTTCAGTCCTGGGTCCTCTCCTGTTTGGTATCTACTTCTCTGAAGTACAGGCTAACACAGAAGGTCTTTGGCTAATGAAGTTCACAGATGACTGCAAACTAGGAGCCATAATTAAAACTTCTAATAATGTGGACATCCTACAAAAGGGCCTCACTGAGACAGATGCCTGGTGTCAAAGCCATGCCTTAAGCAAAAAAGTGAATTGTCATCCCTTTTGGTAAAAACTCTGTACCCATGAACTACCACATAGGCGGTAGTCTACTTAACACCAAAAGTGTGATAAGAGACTTTGGGACACAGGTGGACAGTATTCTCTCCTTTGATAGTCACATTGCCACAGTAGTCAGGAAATCCTTCTGTGTGGCACACCTCATCACAAAAGGTTTCTCATTCAGGAAAAAAGAGGTCATTGTTCCCCTCTACTCATCACTCATTAGACCCATTATAGAATACAGGACCCCTTTTGGTATGTACCTCACAAGACATCTACAACAACTGGAAAGGCTGCAGAAATACCTCACAAAGAGGATTACCAGCCTCAAATAGATGCCCTATGCAGACCATCTAAAAAAACTCCAGCTTTACTCTGTCACATAACGCCTGCTCAGAAGTGATCTCTGCCTAACATACAAAGCTATGTCAAACCCAGAGCTGTTGGACATGCTCCACTTAAAGAAATTCCAATCCCTTCAAGCTACATGCTCTAGGGACTTAACCTTGTCACCACAATAAACAGAACATGCTGGAGGGATAGATTCCTGTCCCAGAGACTTCCCATACTCTGGAACAAACTACCTATCTATATCAAACAAAGGTCCTCATTAGCACTCTTCAAGAAAAATCCTGATGATTGGATAGGGGATAGGAAATTCATCCCGGGGGCCACTTCTGTGGCTCTGCTCAACAGAGGCACAGGAAAATAATTTTCTTGGGTGGCGAAAGCCAGGGTACCTTTTTGGCTAGGCTTATATAAGCCCTAGGGCCAATAGCCTAGCACCTACCTATGAACCTATGAACCTATGAGTGAAGAAGGAAACGTAAGGAGGTATAAGGTATGAATCGATACTTGTTCACATTTAGGGACATAGTTTATCTTGGTGTTAAACAAGAGCAGAGAAAGTTTTAAGTTAAGACGTCTTTC
The DNA here is from genome assembly GCF_019279795.1 of Protopterus annectens. Lineage (NCBI taxonomy): Eukaryota > Metazoa > Chordata > Ceratodontiformes > Protopteridae > Protopterus > Protopterus annectens. The sequence goes on along the minus strand of NC_056735.1, from coordinate 1,774,124,289 downwards.
AGAATGGCTTTGAAGGATGGGAGAGATGGTATTTTTCTTATGGATACAGGTGAGGAGTTCCAGGCCTTATCTTCATGGTACGAGTACAGATAATGAGCAGCAGATTTGATAGGTTTGTGGACAGACAGGAGTTTTTGGCCACAGGCTCTTAATGACTGATTGGGAACATAGTTGTGAAGCATGTTATTTAGTGCTGCACAAGCAGATGGATTCTGGATAATTTTATAGGTGGTAAGCTGTATATATGTTAGTTGATGGGGTAGTTCTAACCAATTTAGGTTCTTTAGTGCCTTACAGTGGTGAGTTCTGAAAGGGGTATTGCTGCAAATTTATCAACTTTGTTATAGCATTTTTCAAGTTTTGGTTTTTGTGATGCCTGAAGGCTAGTGAGGATAGGAGTGCCATAAAGAAGGGTGGGGAGGAGAATATAAGTGGCAAGTATAGCGTTAGTTATGCTGGTGAGAGAGTTTTAGGCCCTATAAAGGATTCCTAGTTTTTGATGAGTTTTTCTTATGTAATTTTGTATATGCAGGTCAAACTTCAGACCACTATCATCCCTAATAAATTGTTATGAGAAGTGACTTCAGTCTGTCAAGCATAAACCTCAAAGGTGCTTGGCAAAATCCCACTTGCACAGCTGCAGGAAGAAAAAGTAAGATTTGTGGGTCTGGTGTTGTGGTGTTGTGATGTAGATGGATAAAGCCTTGAATACAGCTCAGAGACCCTGGTTTGATTAGCACTTCTTGTGTCTGAGGCATCAGCAGGCATAGGCTGTGAGTGAACATTTCTAATGCAGCATATCCCAATAGCATACCTGCCCCTTGGATGTCCTATGGAATCCACAAAGGGAGGGAAGAAACAGGGTAGATCGCATCAAGTAAAAATAACTCCTGGCAGATGGTAATGGCTAGATGCCCTTAAGTTCCATGACCAGTCCAATCATGGAGTCTGATAAGACCAAGAGAGTAAGGAGTTGATGTCAGACCCAGAGATTTACAAGGGCACAGAGATAAAAAAACCATAGAATAAAAAAGCAGGATAAAAAACAGCTACAAAAATAAAATAGAGAAAGGTTTGTGGGTGTCCTACATGGTCATCAGGCTTGTTTGCCGATCTACATTTCGACTATATATACATACACATACACACACACACACACACACACACACACACACACACACACACACACACACACACACACACACATGTATATATATATATATATATATATATATATATATATATACACACACACACACACACACACACACACACACACACACACACACACACACACACATATATATATATATATATATATATATATATGTATGTATATGGATTCACTTCAGATGCACAAAATACTGAAATCTCGAATTTCAGTATCTCGAGCCCAAGAAGTCAAATCCACAAAACAGCGAAAAGTAAAAACCGCAAAATTCAAAACCTTGAATACCGGAAGTTTTGAATTTCGCGGTTTTGCTACACGCACACACACACACACACACACACACACACACACACACACACACACACACACACACACACACACACACACATACACACACACACACACACACACACACACGCACACACACACACACACACACACACACACACACACACACACACACACACACACACACACACACACACACACCATCCACCACACAAACACACACAATCACTGTACTACATGAAAGCAAGGGGGGGCAAGCCCCCCTGCACCCCCCATGTGGGGGGCTGCACCCCCTACTTAAATATTCGCACTCCGAGGTCACACTACATACAAACACACACAAAACACCCCCAAACAAGCTACTTTCTCTTCACATACACACATCACAGAAGCAAAACACAATGACACACACCACAGCCCCTACCCAAATCCCTTAATGCACACACTTACCTGAATACATGACCATAGCGGAACTTTAGAAGCGCGAAATTCAAAACCTCCGGTATTCGAGGCTTTGAATTTTGCATTTCTAAACTTTCGCTATTATGTGGATTCGGCTTCTTGGGCTCAAAATACTGAAATTCAACATTTCAGTATTTCGAGCTTCTGAAGGGAACCTATATACATATATATATATATATGGGTCTACTTTGAAAGACCGACACGCTACTTCGCCGACACAAAAATCACCGACGCCAGATAACTGACAACACACAAAACCGACAGCATAAAACACGAACACCATAACACCGACACGGGCGTAAACAACACACTACACCACATAGCATAGCCACTAGCCCTAACCCAAACCCTAACCCTAAGGTCCGACACTATCGCACACTCACCCTACCTGCACCCTAACCCTAACTCACTTAACCCACCCTAACCCCAAGGTCCGACACTATCGCACACTTCACCTACCTGCACTAACCCTAACTCACTTAACCCACCCCTAGCCCAAGGTCCGACACTATCGCACACTTCACCTGCCTGCACCCTAACCCTAACTCACTTAACCCACCCCTAGCCCAAGGTCCGACACTATCACACTTCACCTACCTGCACCCTAACCCTAACTCACTTAACCCACCCCTAGCCCAAGGTCCGACACTATCGCACACTTCACCTACCTGCACCCTAAACCTAGCTCACTTAACCCGTCCCTAAACTACAGTCCCTCACTATCACACACTTACCTTACCCAAACCCTAACTCCGACACTAACACACACTCACCTTTCCCACAGCCTAACCCGAAATCCCACAATATCGCACACTTAACTCACCGCTCTTAACTCCGTCACTGTCGCACACTTACCGGGTCGCGATCACACATTACTCTTGTCGGTCTTTCCGCTGTCGGCAAATCACCCTGTCGGTAAACTTACCTGTCGGTCGTTTGGTCTTCGTTTTCCGCGTGTCGAGGAATCGTCGGTTCGGTCTTTTAAAGTAGACCCATATATATATATATATATATATATATATATATAGATATATATATATATACCTATATATATATGTATATATATACCTGTATAAGGCAGTAAGGGAAGTATGATTAAGGTAGAAGAATAAAAGTGATAGCAGACCCACAGAAAAATACATATAACAGATAACACTACAAAGGGAGGTGGTGGCAAAATCAGGATGTGGAAGACAATGGATCGTGGGGGTAGGAAATATAGAAACATCAATGTCATGTAACTGAAGATGAAAAAGGTGAAAAAGCACATGGCGGGTGGGTACAGAGAAGTACCAAGCTGTTTCAACCCTATGCAGTTATAATCATTACACAGTCTAACCACTGTACCTGTATTATAATGCAAATGTCATGAAACAGCCACCCTGCTGCAACAATATGTCTGTGCGCAACCCTGACAGGACTTGAACTCACAATACTTTGCACTTAGACTGTGCAAAGCAATTCATTTACAGGCTGAGCTATAGAACCAGTCATTGAAGTACATAGTTGGTGATTTCTACACATTTTTAGAATGAAAGAATAAATTACAGATAAAGTATTGAGACCTCCCCAATTAAACTGTAAAAAGCATTTCATTTATAAGCTGAACTATTGAATCTGTCACACTAAATAGATCAGTGCAGCACATAATAGTTGACTGTTTCTGGCAGAAGGAAAGAATAAAAGGCACAAAAAGCATTCAACACTGAGTGGATTTAAACCCTTAACCCTCCCCAATTCCACTGTACAAAGCACTTCATTTACAGGCAGAGCTATAGATGCAATCACTCCAAAGGTGTCAGCCCTACTCTACTTTGCTTGTCACTCAATGACACTCAGCTCATTTGTGCGCCTGATGGCAAACAAGGCCAATATACATAATAGATGATAGTGATTGCACTTAATTGCTGTTGTACAGTGATTAGTGCCCATCCTCATTTGCTGTACATGGCCGTCAGTGGGACCTACGACCCACAGTGCCACCACATATGATAAGTGATTTGGAAACCCGACATTAGCATGAGTAAGGTGTGTTGATTTTTTGACCAGATTAAATGTTGTAAATAGAGGCTAGGAAAGAGATGTAAAGAGGACGCAAGAAGAGAGTACAAAAGAAGGTGTGCAACTAAGGAATGAGCAGGACAGAGGTGGGGTTAGCGGGGTAATTTTTTTATGGGGCTGGTGCCCATTTTTCATGCATAAAGATAAGGAAAGTTGGGGAAGGAAGGAAGTAAGGGACATAAGATGAAGGTAGGAGGCTTAGGTTGCATAGCACTGGAAGACAAACATGACTGACAGAGTGTGTGGACAAACATGACTGACAGGGTGAGTGGACAAACATGACTGACAAGGTTTGTGGACAAACATGACTGACAGGGTGTGTGGGCAAACATGATTGACAGAGTGTGTGGGCAAACATGATTTACAGTTAGTTCACAGCTGCCATCTTTGCCAACTGAGATTAATGGGAGATTAATCACCATCCTGGGTACGATCACCAGTTGGCCCTCTCTAAGATATTGAAGATAGTGCTATACAGGGAGATTTCTCAATGAGCCATCAAAGGAGGTTTTCTATCTGGCTGACATGGACATCCATCTTCCTGTAGATAATCTCCCCCATAATGTCTGCAATCTGTCAGTGGGGAACAGAGATGTCACCTCCTCTGGCACTGCTAATGACAAGAAATTCTGTACCAGCATCCAGATAAATATATATTATACAAAGAAATCATCCTGCTCAGTCATAACATTTCACTCACAGGTTATAAGCAAATGAAACAACTATATTGACAAAGATGTCCACCTAATCAAAATGTAGGATTATACATATATTCTCTGTCTGATGCTATAGTTACTGTAATGAGACAGAAAAAGAAATTTGAAATATTTCATAACACAGCTTGGAGGGATTAAACTCACAAATATTGTCTTAATGGGAGAGCACATCCTTACCATTCTGACCCACTTGTCCTTACATATGACGGCATACATCCACAAACACGCTAATAATATTAAGCAGTCATACTGCTAACTTTTTTCTGTGGCAGTAATGACATAAGTGGCACTGGCATATGAAAGGCATGCATTTTGAGAAAGACTCCCTGCTACTGTTAATATTAAAAGCAAGACAGTTTGAAGCAAGTACACTCACCTAATGCTCTCTTAGGCACTTCAGTGTTATTGTGTGCAGCTGTGATCTCACTTCAGTTTATTTAGAGCTATAGACATAAAAAGAGCACTGTGTATTAATGGATGGCATCCACTGACATTTTTTATAATGTAGCTGGAACAAGTTCTACTTACAGTATATAGGTGGTGCCTTCTGTTTGACTTCATCCTCCCACTGGCCAAGGAGGTCAAAACTGCAGCACCTCATATGATTCTAATGGTGATGGCACTGGCTAAACTATTCCAGGCTCCAGTCTTGTACTAGGTCATTTATAGCCCCCTGCATGAGCTTCTGCCTATAATCCTTATGGAAGAGTTGAGAAATATGTCTGACTCTTCCACACCTCAGCTCGGTGTTCTAATAGGAAGATGCCCTCTCTCCTTCTCCAGCCATGATGTCTTACCTTGAAGAAGGTCAATGAAGAATGGCAGGGAACTGGCACATACATCAGGTCACTGATGTCCTCTATACTACATAATGATGGGCATCCATGGGCACCTCATTTTTCTTACAAAAGGCAAACTCAGAAAATATAAATACTGTATTATCAATGTTCACAGTGGCACTTTAAGGTATGAAACACGGCAGTCCTCAGTCCCTGTTTATGATGTTAAGAAATCAGATGCTATAGCAACTACTTGTGCAGGCAATTGAATAATGGAAATACAGTTCCCTCTGAAAGCATGTCCTGGACTGTGCCTTAACAGCACTACCCACAAGGACTCAGTCATGAGCATGCCATTGAGGAGACTTCTGCACTATGATCAACAGATGTATTAATCTTGCAAACTTGAGCAATTCAGAAACAATGAAGTGAGCCTTAATTAGCATAATTATTGCACTCAACTGGATGAATCTGCACTATATATGCATTCTTCCCAAGTATATATAACATTACACACATGAACAGTGTCTATAGATATGTTCAAGGGTCATACTGCAGGTCACTATTGGATGACTCTGGAAAGCAAAAGCATGCCTTCAGCAGCCCTGACATACAACCAGTATTTTTTTTTGTTTGAGATTATTCACAGTTATACCCACAATCTGTTTGATTTTGTGAAATTCTTAGAAAAATGAGCAAGGGTTCCAGGGTATATCCAGCATCACCTACAAGCTACCCCTGTGGGAAGTCACCTCCACAAGTTGCAGGTGTGCTGTATGTGGAAAGTTTTAATAACTGCCTAGGTAGCTTGCACACACAGACATATTGGAGATGATACCTTGTGCATTACAGACCAGCTGGCAGTTGATGGGGGGGGGGGGTATTCTTTGTGGTTTATGTACCTTCTTCCTAGTTCACCAGGTAGGGTCTTTATTTCAGTGAGAGTACAGTTTATGACTGCCAGTACCTTGGAAATAGGCTATATCACAGAAATCCTGCAAGGTGTTTGCCCTCTCCTCTATGGTTTGTGGAAACTGCATATGCTAAAGCATGGCACTTAGAAACTGATTTGCATATTTTCGAGGCAGATGCTTGAGATACCCCAACTGTGTCCCCAGTAGGTTGTTGAAAGGGTCCTGTAGCTAACATATGTAAAACCATTCTTACTTTAATATCCATGAGAGAGAGGCTTCAGAAGGCAGCGAGGGATATCATCAGAAGTAATGACAGATTGATGGCAATCAGACTCCAGTATAATGATAGGGCAGTATTCATAATCTCAGCCTATACTCCACAGCAGGGTTGTGATAGCGAATAAAAGAGTGCATTCAGACAGCAGTTGCAGGACCTTCTAGGTAAAGCAGGACAACATGAATTGGTGTTGATAATGGGTGATTTGAATGCATGTATCAGTACAGACAAAACAGGATATGAAGACTAACTGGGTCCACATTGATGGGGCAAAAGGAATAAAGAAGGAGAAGCCATTCTAGACTTCTGTCTGACAAATGGCTTGATGGTAGCCAACACATGGTTCAGAAAGAGAGACAGTCACGGGATCACATACAGGAGTATCCAACATGCAAGTCACGTAGACTTCCTCCTAGTAGAATCCATGACTGCAAAGTCATCCCCAGTGAAACAATTGGCCCACAGCATAAACCACTAGTTGCCACAATCAGCTGCAAGCAGTGGT
>NC_056735.1:1774074616-1774112116 GCF_019279795.1 Protopterus annectens | reverse complement strand
TTGGATAGGCTTGTAAGGGCCTTGGAGCTGTTAGCCTAGTAGCCTCCTATGAACCTATGATCCTATGATCATCTTTAAATACTCGTTGTCAATGCAGTGTTTCAAAAAGTTGAAAACATCCCTAGAAAATTAACCTTTAGAGTAATATTACAGTTTTTAAATTCAGAGACTATGAGACTGAATTAAAGGAAAGGGCGATGGTGTTTATCAAACATTTTGACTTCAAAACTGACAAAAAGTTACTGCTATAGTGACTTGTGCAATCCTAGTGTAACACCATGTCTTCTACCTGAAGTGAGTGAGGTCTGAGTTCCATCTGTACATCTTATTTAATTAGTAACCTCATGAAAATAGAGGCACTGATTAATAAGCAATCAAACCATTTACTGAGAGGGGGTGGCACCAAGTGCTAAACCAAGACATAGTCGTGTGATATCCCACATGCTTTTATACTTAGGAAACATTAAAGACACACTGCACTAAACATCACAACAAAGTAGACCAACTACTCCCTCATTTCCTAAAAATAGCTGCACAATCCATCGCCTACCATGTCTCTGTTCTTATTAATCATTCCATCTCAGAAGCCCTGGTCCTTGACATTTGGAAATCTTTCTATACTATCCCCCTTCACAAGGATGGCACATCTGCAGATCCTTCTAACTTTAGACCAATTGCAATCCTGTCCCCCCTATCCAAAATCTTGGAAAAGTGCATCCATGTTCAGCAACTCAAGCACTTTCTCGATAACGGTCTCCTCACTCCTACCCGACATGGCTTTAGGCCCCACCATAGCACTTCTACTGCATTATTGTCATTTGCCCAAATAATAGCTGAAGCCCGTGACAATAACCTCCTCGTCTGCAGTCTTTTCCTCGATCTTTCAAATGCCTTTGATACTGATTCTCATTCTAAACTTCTAACTAAACTCTCAGACCTACATCTCTAGGCCTCCTCCATCAACTGGTTCTCTGGCTGTCTCTCTGGCAGGCAGCAGTCTGTCTGCTGGCAAACTATTCTCTCTCCATTCCTCCATGTTAATACTGGAGTTCCCCAAGGATCAATTTTGGGTCGCCTCCTGTTTAATATATTCACAAATAAACGTCACTCTGCTACCAACCTCTCTAAACTTCTACAGTATGCTGACAACTCCACCCTCATTACCTCTGCCCAAAACATCCCTGCTCTACTAGCTCTCACTCAACAAACCTTTTCCTCTGTTTAAACCTGGTTGCCTGATAACCAACTCATATTAAATCCAAAAAAAAACAAACTCCTCCGCTTCCTCCCTAAAACACTTGCTCAGCACACAGTCTCTTTCTCTATATCCTCTCTCAACAACACCATTATTAAACCAGAACTCCATAGTAAACTACTTAGAGTTATCACTGATGATTAATTAAAATTTGATATTCATAATCAACAAAGTATGAAAAAGAGCCACCAGAAACGTGGACTTCTCTTTCGTAATCAAAAATTTCTGTCACCCTCCCTTGCTCAGTCCCTACTCCTACCCTACCTTTTTTATGCTGCCCTGTCCTTACTCAAACATCTCTTATCACTAAACTAGAGCAAACTCATAACAAAATTGCCAGATTTGCCGTCAACCTTCGTTACAGATCTCACCACTGTCTTGCCCTTAAGTCACTCCAATGGCCACAATTTTCCAAACAGCTACTTATACCTCAGCTAAATATTGCACACTCTGTCCTATATGCTCCCTCATCCTGTCCCTCCATCTCCAATTCTGTCTCCTTCTATAACCCCTCTCGTCACCTCCGTACTGCCAGTAAACACCTCCTTCAGTTATGCAAACCCAACAAAAACATTGGTAAGATCCTTTACAAATGGTCTGTAGAAAATGTTTGTAACTCACTCCCTCTAAACATAAGAAGCATTCAGCATAAATACCTGTTTAAGAACACTTAAACTTTTTCTCCTGAAGACTTGGTCATGCCCTTGTCAACCCCCCACTTAAACTAGTCTCCTCTCTCCTCATCGTATCTGCTTTTCCCTGTCAACTCTTTGTCCTCCTTGTACTTGCTGTAGCAAACTGTATTCATACTGTACTGCTTAGTGTAATCTTCTCTAAACCTTTTATCATTTGGCCTAAGCTATATACTGTTGTTCTCAAATTTTGGAAATTGTACTTGTTAATTGTTATTTTACCTACGCATTGTACTGCTGTGCACAAATTTGTGATTTGCACTACATTTCTGTGACCCTACGTTAATATTTTGTAAATATTATAATTACTTGTATTATTTCTGGAGCTTTTCAGCTTGGGTCTCCACTGAAAATGGGCCCCTGGCTCAGTTGGACTAACCCGGTTAACAAATGCCAACAAATAAATAAAATAACGAAACTGTTTCTTTTATAAGTTGCCTTTTTATTATTGACTGTAATACTTATTTTAATAGCATTGTGGAATTTAATGTTGGCTTTACTTTAAGCTGGTTTTAATAATTCAACACTTTTGAACTGCTCTAGTCTGTATACAACTGAGATGTTCTTTACATTTAAATTAGTCTTATTCATATCATTATAACCCACAAAATGGTATAGTAGTTTCTACTTTTCTCTCTCCCTGCAACATAGTGCATTTATTTTATAGAGAACCCCAAATGGAATAATGTAGAAAGTATATAATTGTTTTTTTTTTCTTCTAACCTGCTTTGTATGCTTAACAGCTCTTATAGAAAATATCCACTGTAAAAACAGTTCTGGGGAATCTCTCTTCAGTCACAAAGTTGCAAAAATATGGAATGGCCTGCCTCCTGACCTCAGGCTACAAAAATTTACATCCACCTTCAAAACCCACCTAAAATCCCATCTATATACCAACCAGTTATGTAACTGCAATGGACCTCCCTGAACTCCTATCCTGCTGAATGAAACTACTACCTTTTCTGCTTTAGTCAACACATAACACTGTATTACACTCCATCTCTTTTCTCCTTGTACATACTGTAAATATTGTTTTCTGTATGCCTACACTATACCAAAGCTCTATAATGTCAAAAGACTTCAGTGTAAGGCCACACAACGGTACTTTATCTCTATATTATTAGCTTGCAAGCCTTTCTACATCTGTATCCTAAACTTTGTCATCTTGAGTGCCTTTCACTTTTATTTTACATTGTTTATACTTTGTAACTGTTTGGAGCTTTTCTCCCCAGGACTCTGCTGAAAACGGACACTAGCTGTCCCATCCTGGTAAACAAATGTTAAACAAAATAAACAGACAAATCTTGAGCCACTGGAACTATATACATCACTATTCAAGCTGCCTGTATTGATAAACACGATAAGTATGTCTGGTCTCTGTAAGCAGGTACTATAGAGTTATTATAGCCTGTTAACAACTGAAGTGATGTCCCAAGTTCTGTAAGAGCATTTACTTCTATCTGTTTTATATACTTTTTTGGTTAGATCAGTGTCTAATATTAACTGTCAATGTGTAGAGCTTCAGACAGAGTGTTTTGCCGGTCCCATGTGTCCACATACCACATGTGTGGGTAGATAGCAGGTCCTTCTTTTGTATTACTGTCCTAGTAAAACTTGAGTCAATGTTCATTTATTTCTCCTGCTTTCTCTTTCTTGTTATCCTGTTTTTTTCTCATCCCTACTGCACCTAATTTCATTTGGTAAACTTTCTCAGTGGACAGAGCAGTCAAAGCAGTCATTCATTAGGGTGGAATAACTAAAATTGTCTCTTAGAATGTGTATGACCTTGCTTCTTCAGCAAAAATTTAAAATTCTGTACATAATGGGATAGTATAGACATGAGATATTCTTTTGCTAATAACAAAACTCAAACAAGCAGAAACACAGAAAGACAAAGGCTTTTGGGTTGACACAGTTCTCCTTCTCAAGCAATCCAAAACCACTCCAACAGTAGCAGAGGTTGTTTTTCCAACACTTTGTTGCATGTAAAGTGGACTAGTTGAAATACGTCAACTTCTATTCCCCAGTTTGGAAATTCCCACTTATGCTTTCTATAGGAAATCACTGCAAGTGCAGTTATTATTGTGCACTCCCACCATACATGTGGAATGTGTGTGTGTGTGTGTGTGTGTGTGTGTGTGTGTGTGTGTGTGTGTGTGTGTGTGTGTGTGTGTGTGTGTGTGTGTGTGTGTGTGTGTGTGTGTGCTTTTCCCCTACAAAAATATATTTCTATTGTTGCTTTCCTTGAGTTGAACCTTTGACCAGTTAATTTTGTATGATTTAAGTTTCAGTGACTTCAGCATTGACAAATTGCACAGAAAACATAGACAGGATACAACTTTAACAGTCAGACACTTTCACTGTCTAAAAGAAATTTCAATCTTACCATGCACTAAAGTAATGTCCTCAAGGAAAAGCAATACGCAAAAGTTTAAAACAAATTCTGAAAAACACTCATGGTACATCAGGAGTATGCAAGTATCATAATATAAACAGTTCTGAGAAATGCATACTTTTGTGAACCTCTTAAATGAAAAAGTGACAGCAAGTGTACCATATCTGATGTACTGTGCAAACGTTGGTACATGGAGGGATGTACACATTTATTGTACATCAGCAAGCCATAACCAAATGCTAAAGTTGTCAAGAAGAGATACAACACATTTGCATTATTTTAAAAATATTATTTTGTTTTTAAAAATATTTTTTGTATAAGAAGACTGTATACCATTCACGTGTGGGTAATGCAGAATTACTGAAGTGTGTCTTTGGACACTTCGATTTTGTTCTCATGACCCAAACTCATGTGTCTTTGGTAAAGCTCAAAGCTGCATCTGAATGTTATATACTGCATAATTAAAAAAAAGTTTTCTGCAGCATGTCCATTTGTTTAACACAGAAAATACACTGTCTAGTCTAATAAACAGATATTCTTGTATCTGCTATGCACCAAAGTATGTCTTCAAGTTGTATAGCAGTCTGCAAATGTAGAGATTAATTAGATGTGTGTGTGTGTGTGTGTGTGTGTGTGTGTGTGTGTGTGTGTGTGTGTGTGTGTGTGTGTGTGTGTGTGTGTGTGTGTGTGTGTGTGTGTGTGTGTGTGTGTGTGTGTGTGTGTGTGTGTGTGTGTTTAATTGTGAATTCATAGTTATGACTAACCACATTTTTCATAATGCACTTAGTGATGCATAGTGTGCTGGGATCTACTGCCTTAACAGTAGGTCTTACAACCAACTCCTTACATATTAAAGCTATTTGCTTGGAATGTTACAAGCACTTAATAGGGAACAGGTAAAACTCTGCTTTATACAACTAAAATTAAGTAATCAGGTTTAAATGATCACTGGGATGTAGAAGAAAGACCAAACTTGATATTTGTTATGTTGCATGTATTGAGTATAAAATAAAAGCTCAAGTTGAAAATCTTAGCTTATCTGATGTTACATAAATTTGGAAGTTGTTCTCACTCGAGATACATCAAGCTACTCTTGCCTTAGTTAATATGTTAATCCTAACAGCAAAATTAAAGCATATGATTTGAGGTTTTCTACATTAAAAAAAAGCTTACTTGCCACAAATCTAAACTCTGATTTATGTATATCACTTGATATACAGAAGGTCTTGGAATATACAATACAGAGTTGTTGTTGTATCTTTCAGCTTTTCCCGATTAGGGGTCGCCACAGCGAAACTCCGGTCTGCTAATGATTGGCGGTTTACTATTGAAATGTCAAATGGCACTACATCGACTGTACTATAGTCAAGCACGGAAGTTCAAAAATAGTAATGTCAACGACAAAAAAACAATCTAGGACTGTGTTTTAACATGGGTTGAGGTAGGGGAGATGTTTGTAGTTCTGAATAATACTGAACACCTACCTCGACCCATGTTAAAACCATTTCTAGATTGCTTTTTGACGTCGACATTACTATTTTTGAACTTCCGTGTTCGACTATAGTACAATCGATGTAGTGCCGTTCGACATTTCAATAGTAAACCGATTGGCAGCAGATTTTTACCTACCGAGTTGCCAGCCCTGACGTACAACCTTCAACGAAGGTACGCCCATTCATGCATGTCTCCACACAGAAGATGCTTTAGATGAGAATCGAACAGCACAATGTCTTGCTGTGAGGTGACAATGCTACCGCAGCACCATATGCAATACAGAATAAAACACACAAAAAAAAGTCAGGGGCATAAGAGGTGATTCTGCCATACTATACAGTAATAGGTGATATGTTTAACAATGGAGAATAAGATGGACCACAGGCCAGATCAATGTCCTATTTTATTGTTAGCATGTATGTGGGCAGGGGAGTGTGGTCTGCCTAATTAGCTAATATTGATTTGCATAGCAATCAATAAAGCAGTTTTATTATTGCACCAAACAGGTATATTGAATAAAGCTGCAGGGCATTGGAAAGAATGTTTTTTTTATAGAATATATTGAAATTTATAAAGCATAGACCAACCATTAATGCAAAACAGTTCTGGTTTCATTCCTGATATTGCAAGGTTTGTAGAGGTACTGCATCTCCTACAAAATTAATTCTGTCCCAGAGGCTGAAATCTTTATTTAAGTGGCAAGCAACAAGGTTTAACCACACTACCTTTTTCAATACTTTGCCAGAAGAAAGTATTGTGGCTATAAAACATGACCTCTCAGTGCATGATAAGCTACTGTATTCTGGGTTCTCACTAATAAACTTTTCAAAATATGATAATTATACCAGAAGGAAGCCTTATGTCCTTTCTAGGTGTCTGACTGATGGTTGTGTTTTATCTGTCTGTGAATGTTTACGTGATAATTTTTCTTGTTTTTATTTGCTCACTACATGATGCAGTCACTTGTGAGAGCTTGAACTGTATTGCCTTCTGTTCTCTACAAGATTACAGTGTCTCTGAAAAAAAAACTGAGGCTTTCTTTTTTTATATCTTTAATTGATAGCTTTTTCTGTGAGATGGAGTGACCTCACTGAAATAATAATAATGTAAAGGAAGCATTCCCCTTGCAAAAAATATCTTTCTTTGTTTTTTTTTTCCTGCTCTGATTGAATTAAACTGTTTTTACTACAAATGGTTGCATTCAGAACACAAAGAACATATGTTTAATTAAGTTGTTTTACTCAATTGCCTTGAAAAGCTAAGTTTAGAGCATTTGAAGTTATGAAAGTAGAAATGGCGAGAACAGTTTTAGGATTGGGGGGCAAGGCTACAGTGGTAGCTTGAAACTGGGAAGGTTTAGTATTCCAGCTTAGCATACCTAGAGCTATGAAAACAAAAATTAAATGCAATTCTCATTTACAGCAGCACATTTTATGTAGATGAAGGTATAATACCAACTAATGGTTTATTAAAGGAGATTCTGAAATTCGAAGGTGTGATGCTAACCAGGATATGGAAAGTTGTCAAACTAGGGAGACATGACATTGGCAATAGTGTGTGGATTCTTACATTGCATTGTGGCTTCAAGTGCTCAGAAGTACATATGTAATGATGTGACAAACTCTGTGATCTGTTAGGCAAGAACTGCAAGTTAGATGCATTAAAAACATTTGTCAAAAGCTGTAAAACTTTTCAGAAGTCAGTGCACAACTTGTACATGCTCTATTGTCCATAGATGTAAAGTGCTACTGCAAATGTGTAACAGCATTTGTAAACAAGTTTCATTAAGTGACAGAAATGCATTGAGAACCACATGGTAGCAGTCTCCCTTCTGAGTTTTAACAAAAATGATTTACATTATTTGAATAAAGTGCAATAAAGAAGTCAGGGTCAGTTATGACACAAATTGTACGATGACTCAGAAAATCTCTAACAAACAATCCAGAAAGTAGTGCAGAAAAAAAAAACAAGATTGCATAAAACTTACACAAGAGAGGCAAAAACCTTTTTATACAGAAAGCAATCAGTATGGTTGTTAAAGGGTATTTTATCAAATATTAATAAAAATATGCAGAGTATGACAATGAAGGAATAAGGCAAGGAGTAACATATTTAAATAAAGAGAAGCAGGAAAGATGACAATTCAAGCATCAGGCAAAACAGAAACAGCAGCTGTCAGTTTAATTAAGACAGAAGATAAAATCTTATGTGTGATCATATAGATGCATGTAAAAATCATGAACAGAGAATTAGCAGAAATGAGCAGAGGGGAAAATGAACTGCAGATGAAACAGAGTTGTTAAATAGACACTTCTAATCAATACTCAGAACAGTTGTCATATCCTTTCACAGGACTGTCCATAATAAACTTAGCTGCTCCAATGCCTTTTTACCAAGAAATGGGTGTAAAAAACTTCAAAAACTGAAATCAAGAACAAACATAGCACCTGATATGTTCACCTTCATATTTACAGAGATTAGACGAGAAAACTAATAATGTCACCAATAACCATTCCGATAAGTCACCAAACAACTGCAAAGTTAGTGAAATTCAGGGCCTTTGTATTCAGTCTTTAGTTTATCTAGTTTAATGAGCTTACCTTACCATAACAAATTCATCTTTTAAAGGTGAACTACTTCCTCCCACCCTAACCTTAGACCTTACCATCATGGACTGTCTTAAATCAGTTTTTTATTATAATGAATTAGTCAAATATATCTAATGTTGTAATATTTTTAATAATATAGTTTCAGTCATGTATAGTTCTCTGTCTCTCTCTTTCTCTCTTCTGTCTGTTAAGATGGACCCTGCTACTTTAAACTGAAATGCACTAATATAGTTCTAATATGAGTTTGGCCTTTCTCTTGCCTATTCACCAGCTCTCCAGTAAGACAACATAATGCCTGTTGCAATTACAATCAAAGGAATTCATTGGTAAAATATTTTTACATAAATATTTTCACTTTACTTATTGAATCTAAACTTGTACTGTAAATATTCAGATTAGCAGAAAACACTACCATGTACGTTTGCATCTTGTAATCATATCTTCCACGACAGGCATATTTTCATATGGCATAACATGAAACCCTCCCAGTTGCTTGTCCTTGAAGCCATGTAGCCTGAAAACACACCCTCTCAGCTAAACTGGGCACTGCAAACTTCAGTGCCATTACCCTAAGTCATACTTCTCTGAATTTGCACAGGCCTACTAAAGAAATGGAAGGGGGGGTAAAGGGGGAGGGAGTTAAGACCACACAGTGTTTCCATTCACTTTCCTGGCCATAATACACAGACCACCATCTTGAAAATTCACATTTTAACTACTGTAAGTTTGAAACATAAAACATGAACTAAAGTGTCTTACTTGGCAAAACTTGAAGGATAAGAACAACATTTTATTAAATTGATTATTACAAGTCCCCCCAACCTTTTTATATATTATTTTTTATTTATTTATTTATTATAATGCATACATTGTTTAAGTTCATGTTCATAAGCATCCTTGCAATGCTTGCAAAAAAGATAAACATTTCTGGATTACAAATGTCCAAACCAAAGGCAAAAACTTGGAATTTGCCTCCCTCCCCAATGTTGTGCAACCCTGGAGTTGGTATATATAGTTAGGGGGGTTGTAGGGGCACAGCCCCCCACACTGGGGGGTGGGGGGGTGAAGCCCCCCTACCTATTTTCTTTAAAATGTGTAGTTTTGTTGTATTTTCATGTTTTAAACGGCTGTGCCCCCCACACCCCCCTAACTATATATAACAACTCTAGGGTTGCACAACATTGGGGAGGGGGGCAAATCCATGTTAAGTGCCTTGAATACTGGTTGTCGATTAAATGAGCTGTCAACCAAATGAATGTCGATCAAATGGTCTGTCGATCTTATGAAGTAGACCCATATATATATATATATATATATATATATATATATATATATATGTGTGTGTGTGTGTGTATATATATATATATATATATATATATATGTGTGTGTGTGTGTGTGTGAGTATATATATATATATATATATATATATATATATATATATATATATGTGTATATATATATATATATATATATATATATATATATATATATGTATATTTATATGTGTATATAAAACACACACACACACACACACACACACACACACACACACACACACACACACACACACACACACACACACACACACACACACACACACATATATGTTGCCCTGCACACCCCATTAAATAAAGAGCAATTGTGAGTACTGGAGGTCACAAGGAAGAAAACCTTGCAAAATTTATTGTTACCTATGTAGCATTCTAACAATTTTATATTACTGTTATGTGGAATAATATCTCCATCTCTACCAAAATAGCTGAACCTTGCTGATCAGTCAGAGAAACTTGTTATTAAAATATAAAAAAACAACTAAGAGTTAGCAGAAAAATTCCATTTGACCTAGAACAAAAACAGTTTATATAAATATGTTTTTTTTTCCGTTTGCTGGCAAAAGCAGGTGACTGACAACATTTGGCCAATATAGTATAGTCATATGAGAAAGAAATCTCAGTAATGGATGAGCAAGCATCCTCTTCAGGATGTGCATAACATCAGAGCAAAATAGACATTAAATACTATTATCAATAATAGCAGCAGACCAACAGTGATTTTTTTTTTTTTTAGAGAAGCAAACATTTTGGGCAAGCCTAAGAAGATTAACATTTTTATGGGTAAATATTGCTTCACAATTAAATGAAATGCCACTCTGATTACAACACGGAAGCATTTAACCACTGCCTCATCCACATGTGCACATATGTTGGAATGTGTGTATGAAAACAGCAACAGCAATGTACTTTATCATGAAAATGGGGTGATTTGTGTAATTTCCAAATAAACAGTTTTCCTTCACTCTGTTTTTTAATTAGAAAAGACAAGGTTAACAAATGAGATTCATGGCTGCAAACTCTAAGTAAACGAGAATGATACATTACCCCATTTCCTGCCTATCTACTAAGATCAGGCTCCTTGGTACGTTGATAATACACCCTGTTATGGCTAGCAAGATGCTTATCTGAAATTCTGCCACTCAGAAATTATCC
The DNA here is from genome assembly GCF_019279795.1 of Protopterus annectens. Taxonomy (NCBI): domain Eukaryota; kingdom Metazoa; phylum Chordata; order Ceratodontiformes; family Protopteridae; genus Protopterus; species Protopterus annectens. The sequence continues at coordinate 1,774,101,185 of NC_056735.1, read as the reverse complement.
TCATTACAACTGCTAATTTACTACAACAGCTTATTAATATAATAATATTTGTTGTAGTTCACAGCTTATCCATGGCTACTTTAAATGTATGTACTGTAAACAAAATACACAGAAGATAAAGAGAAAAATCCCTATGGGATTTAAAGAACATTACTGCAATTATATGAGGGCTTCATGCTATTTAAAATATTATTCATTCCCTGAGAAGCACACAGAACCTCCAAGGTTTATTTAACCCATCTGTCTTCCTGTCTCTCATGTGCTGGTGCAGTACAGAAAGTAAGTGACATTATATGATATATAAATATCTTAAATTAAGATTACAGCTTACACTGCTTTTCATAAATTTATTGGCTGCTTCATTGATCTGCTAAAGAATTGTCAGTTAAGGGCAGCTCAAGTGCATTACAAGGAACAAATGCTGTGTCTGCAAGTAGCAAGTGTTTCTCTAACCTACACTATGCAGTATTCAAAAAAACAAACAAAAAAAAAAAAAACAGTTAATACCTCCTTGTAGTTTTAAGTTTTTATTTTCTTTGTCATGAAATTTGCATTTGTGATTTGAAAATGTCCGGACTAGATCTTGATGTTTAAGCTGTAATTTGGTACTGTAAAAGCAAAGAATAACTGCAATTATAACATTATACTGAAGTTAATTACAGCCACAATTGAGTGACTTACAGCTACAAAGTTCTAATCATAAAGCTGGGAAATAGATGTGTGTGTGTGTGTGTGTGTGTGTGTGTGTGTGTGTGTGTGTGTGTGTGTGTGTGTGTGTGTGTGTGTGTGTGCGTGCATGCGTGCATGTGCATGCACATGTTGGTGTATTTACAAAATGTGCTAGGAAGAAGAAACAATCTGGCTAATAAGGGTATGAAATGCATATTAAGCACAGTTACTAGTCTGCCCTGGTATTTATAAACATAGTGCAGAGAGGCATGTCAGCAGAGGGCACACTATGTTTACTACATAACTGAATCACAGTAATTTCCAGCAGTATACAACTGCCATCCCACTTACTGAATAGTACATGGGAACACCTAATACCCCTGATTTGTACAAGGTGCCCTGTATTTGGGCTGGCAGTCATCAATGTGTAAAATGACAACACTAAATATCTCAGTAATGTAAGGTAGTTAGGTGCGCTAAAGTATGCCTGACAAAACAGATGTAGCTCCTTGTTAAGGTATATTGTAGAATATGTAATTGCCTTACACCACTGTGCTGTTATCTGCCATTGTGTCTGCCTATAATTCATAAATAAATCACTGCTGAGGGTGCACTGGAGTCATTAGCATAATATGGTAATTAGTGATCTAGTTCTGTGTGAGCTCCCATTATTAGCAGATCACTATCTTGGAATGAGACAAGCTAGTATGTGGTAGCAGGTTTGCCTACATAGCAGGGAACTCCATTTGCAGTAAGGATTTTCACGTGGTGCACTGGAGTTGGTGATTTACTTATTTGCTGTGTCTTTGTTTGTGCTATTATTTAGCTCAACACAGTATATATACTTGGAAAGGAGGAGGATCCCCTCATTTAGGACCATAAGCATCCCTTTTGTAGTTATGGGGTTGCTGTTGCTTAGGTTACTCCATTGGGGCCTGAACTTCAGTGGTGCTGACTATTTAAATCATGTGTGACTGGGAGCAGAGGTGACTATGAACTCTATACATGCAGTAATGTGTTTAAACAATCAGACAAGAGCCCATACATGATGTTGTGTCATTATGTACTGACAAAATTGTGATAGGCTTCGTGCACATAATTACTGTTTACCCAACCGACTCCGCTGTACACTAACATTTGTGAATACTGCCCAGTTACAATATCATTAATTAATTCCTGAGTACCAGAAAACATGCAGTAAGTTACAACAAATAATTAATTTACTTTTACAGGAAACATTCAGCTAGGATCTAAAACTGCAAGCTAATTACATTAAACAGTTCAACAGGGGATAATTATTCTTATCTACATAATGTTTTAATGGCTAGCCCCATGGTACAAATGGTTAAAGCCCTGCTTGCCCTAAGTCTGATTAGCAGTTAGGGCACTGGTGGAACTAGATGGGGACTGATGGCAGTGAGTGGCTGCTGTCAGGTCACCCATCCTGGGGTATAAGAAGGCGACTAGTTCCCCTAGTGTTCTGAAACCCAGTAAAAGGTAGTGTGTTAGTAATAATGGATGATAGCAGCTACTGGCACATGGTGGGGCAAGCATCACATACAGTGTAAACTGGAGCTGGGGCCAGGTATGCACAGTACTGGACATGTATAGAGACCCTTACTGAGTAATGCCTTGCCTGCCACAATGGGGATCTCATAATTAAGGGTACAAAAAACATTTCATAGCTGCCTGAGCGATGGTCTCCCAGGACCAATTCTTATCTATGGAGAAATATGTGGAATGATCAGGTCTTGCCCTATGTGGGGAGCAAATGAAACAGTTGCTTATGAAAAAGCTAATAGTGGACAGGCAGTAGAAAGGTTTCTCAAAAAAATGAAAAAAAAATAATAATAATACTCTTCAGATACACATAATGTAACAGAAATATTTTGGACAGATGCTAGTTAAAAGAAAAATCATAATAATTAACATGCAGCCTGTAAGAATCCGGAAAATGAGTGGCTTCTGTACTAGCCACAGCACAAAACAGCTGAAGAATATCTGCTATGCACATCTGAAATGGAGCAAACATAACTTGTCCCAAACCTCTCACAACAGATAACCCCCACTTCAGACATTTTGTACACTTTATAGATGAAGATGGAGATTGTGCTCAGTTTGCCAATACCACAATGACAATAAATGATCTCTTTCTCTCTCTTTCACATTTATGCACCACATGGTATATCAGCCAATGAGCACCTTTCAGTTTTCATTGTTTCTGTAGCAGTTACGGGTTTTATGGGCTCAGGTTGCTAGCCCAAGGCCCAACATGACATGATATTCCTGAGATGAGTCATGAGAAAGTTTATTCCAAAATATTAACAACAAGCAGCACTTTATTGCATACATTTAATCACATACACTTTCTGATAATGATATAATTTTTTTTTTTACTTAATTTTCATTTTAAAATGGGATAAGTCTCTCAGTGAAGACTTGAGATGATATTCATAGTTTTAGGGAGTAATCTGACTTGTATGATAGGGAATTTCCCCTAATCTTTGATGTGAAGCACTACAGAATGGTCTTTAAATGTTATTGAAGATAACAAGAGTTAAGATTAGTACACTTGACTAATTGTGGACAAGGGGATGAAAGATTAGCACATATGAGTAAGGTTGGGAAAGGGGGTTAGGCCATCATGAGCCATTTTACTTATGTGTGCTAACTCTAACCCTACCTCTGTCCCTATTCAAGCCTTATACGTTATTTTACTAAAATACATTTCTGTAACAGTACCACTAAACAAGACACACACACACACACATCCCCACCCCCCCACATACATAACCACAGTCACATATAAACACACCCACAACCACACCCACAGACACACATACAAACACACTCCCACAAACACCCACCACCTCACTCCACCCACATAGACACACACACACACACACAGACACACACACACACACACACACACACACACACACACACACACACACACACACATCCCACAAAGACCCTCACCCCAATACACCCTCACAGACATGCATGCACACACACATACTACAACAACCCACCCCACACACACAAACATACCCTCACACAAACACTCCCACCTCACTCCACCCCCCACACACACACACACACACACACACACACACACACACAACCCCACCCCACACATAAAAACAAATATATCTGAGGAAAGAATATATATTTGTAAATTAAAATATATAAAAACATATAATATGCAACCACAAAACACAGCATTAAAACATGTAGGTGTATATTATATATGTTTGTTATATATTTTAATTTATACAAATATATTGGTTTTGTGACGGGGTTCTTTAAATTTAAATTTGGATAACCTTTTAGTCATGTGATTTTAATTGTCTAGTTAAGTGAAGAGTTATGTATCTGCGGCAGTTCTGATGAAGTCCCATAGTTGATGAAAGCGCTTAACTGTTGTTTACTGCTGGAGTGTGCTTTTTATTAGAGTGAAGTGTGAGTTCACCTGTTTTTTTCCCTTTGTGGTTACTAGTGTTGGTGTTAATTGGATTTTTGTGGCTGTTTCCAGTATATTCTAAATGTGCATGACCATAATAACATTTAAATATATAATACATCTTGAACTTAGTGATTTAACAGAATACACAACTAAAGATTGTATATAAGGTTGTTTATACCACTTAAACATTTTGTAGGAAAATTGCAGAAGATGTTACATTTGGAAGTTAAATTATCTACCATTAGAGGGATGATGATGAACAAGCTAAATATCACTGTAGTAAAATTTGGCATTTCGACTTCTTAGGAATGCAGATTTCTTCTTAAAGAAGCACCACCCTGGATATTCAGTAGCAAAACCTGCCCTCCTCTGTTCAACCTGATAAATAAAGTACTTGACTGGCAGCCAAGTGTGTTCATGAATGCCAGAGATGTCTCATCATTTTTTTAAAACATTAGGACAAAGAAAGTACAAATTAACAATAAGAAGTACCTCAGATGCCTCTCCCAATTATTTTACAGTGGAGTTCTTCAAAAAGAAGTTAAGGAGTTTCTTTAAGTTAATCAAGTGATATGTAGACAGTGGTGTCAAAAGAAAGAAGCAAAATAAATATGTTCAACATGTCACTAAGTAAATCCTTTTTACAATAACGAATAATCTGTTTCAGAATGTACAAGCTAGTACAACAACTTGGAGGAAAAACAGCTAAAAATCCAAACAAATGCCAATTAAACACTAGTTGCAAAACGGGTCCAAAAATAGGCACTGCTGGTGAAGATATATACCACAAATTTATTTAAGCCTGTGTAATGTGCAATATAGCTTTTCTTCTGTGTGCAACAGACTTCATCAGAATCTAGAATACCCTCATCATATGCTGCTTTTAAATGATTCTCCCCTACCATAAAATACCTGCAATCAGGTCTTAAAGGTATAACATTCAAAACATTCCAAACATATTGTGTACATTGAATACCAGCAATATTACATATAAACATACAAAAGTCAGCTTAGTTTAAATAACTAACCTATCTTGTGTTTATTTTAAAATACAACATACAAAATGTTTTATTCCTATAATGTACCAATAAAACACACAAAAACAGCAAGAAAGAGTGATAATATTTATTAGATCTTAAGGCATAAAACAAGCACAGGCAAGGCTCCAGGTTCTCCAACTGCTTTAATAAGAACAGACACAAGCGCTTTCACAGAAATGCTTCTTCAGGTGTATAACATGACATACACCTGAAGAAGCATTTCTGTGAAAGCGCTTGTGTCTGTTCTTATTAAAGCAGTTGGAGAACCTGAACATAACATACACCTGAAGAAGCATTTCTGTGAAAGCTAGGAGTTGAAATAGACAATAAACTGAACTTTGACATTCGCATATCCATGACCATTAAAAAAGTCCACAAAAAACTAGGGGCACTATATAGAAATCAACAACTACTTACCAAAGCTGCAAAGATCTCAGTAGCAAATTCTCACCTTATCTCCACCATACATTACACCTCCCCAATATATACAAACCTAAGACAATGCAATCTAAATAAGCTTGAAACCTGCTACAACAAAATCACAAAATTTGTCACAGGAGCACCCTACCATAGTTATCATGGTCTCTCACTGGCAGAACTGGGCTGGCAAGAGCTCCCTCACCTCCTTCAATAGTACCAACTTGCGCTCGCCCACAAACTAGTAAAGCAACCACTAAAAGTCCCATCCCTTCAAAATCTACTCCAACCCTATCTTACCACCAGACCACTAAGATCCAGCAACAAAAACCTTCTACAGGTCACTAGTGCCAATAACTCTGGTGGAGACGCATTATTTACCTGCGATATAGCCAAATTATGGAACTCACTTCCACCCTCAATCAACTCTGTAACATCTTGCACCCACTTCAAATCCTTACTAAAAACACACCTAAAACATGCAGAATATGCCCCTGCAACTTCCCCTCTAATAGCACCCACTCCTCCCACCACTCCCTCTCTCAGCACCCCACTCTAACCCCTCTAATAGTACCCACTCCTCCCACCACTCCCTCTCTCAACACCCAACTAACTACCGTGAATATAACTAGCACAGTAGCTTAATAAACTAGCTACTTACTATACAATAAAAAGTTCTTATTGAAACAATTGACAATGTCTGTTATGTACCTCACAAACAGAAATTTTTCTGCTGTCTACTAATGAATATGGGCCTACATCTGTAACCTTGTACAACATCTGTAATCTATGTTTAAACCTGTATGTTTTTACTACAGCTAATTTACTAGTTTTGTCTTAATCTAGTAGTATGTACTAAGCTGTAACTAAAGCTAGAATTTGTAAATGATATATTTCTCAAAGTGTACAATTGTCTGTAACATTTCAATGTGGAGCTTTTCTCACTGGGCTGCCACTGAAAACGGACCTGCATACAGTCGGACTCTCCTGGTCAACAAATGTAAATAAATAAATTTAAAATATTAGTATTGCTAACCTGAGATGTTCACAGAATAAATGAATCTCAATTAATATGCATTTTCTGAAATGAAAGAAGTCTATAACTCTAATTATTGCCATTATTTCTTAAATGCACCTCATCATCATTTCCTCAAAAGTCACCAGTTTTTGGAGGGGTTACGAGGGACAAAGCTAAAACTTGAGTCAAAATCAGGGATGTCCCTGAAAACCAGGGACAGCTGAGTGGTATGTCTTTATGTGCTCTTGTAATACAGACACATGACAAGAGTAAGCTGCCATTATTGATTCTAACTTGCTCGTATTGTTGGCCATTCTGAAAGTAGCCCCTGCCAATCAAAGAAAACACACTCAAATTTGTGTGAAAAAGACCACTGTGATGTTTCTTTGAGAAATAACTGGAAAAATAACTGTAGGATAGCACATCTACTCTGCTGAGTTCACACACACACACACACACACACACACACACACACACACACACACACACACACACACACACACACACACACACACACACACACACACACTGTTGACTGCAGTGAGAACAGAACCTCTACCAAAGTACACAGACTACTGAACACAGTACTCTACTCAAGCACCATGTTACAAATCTGGCTTTTACATGGCTGCAGGTCAACTTATAGTGGATGACATCAGCAGTTCATGTTGGAGAGATGAAGGTGGAAAGTCTGTCTAACATGGATGTGTAGGCAGGTGCAAGTATCAAAATACCATCAATATACGGGACTGGGCAGTAACTGCAGGATACACACTTGCTGTTCTGGCTGGATGCACACACACACACACACACACACACACACACACACACACACACACACACACACACACACACACACACACACACACACACACACAGTTGACTGCCGTGAGAACAGAATCCCTAACTATCTAAGTACACAGACTATTAAACATAGTACTGTGCACAAGCACCATGACACAAATCTGACTTTTACATGGCTGTATGTCCACTTATACTGGCTTACATCAACAGTGCATGTTGGAGAGAAGAAGGTGGAAGGCCTGCCTGAAATAGATGTAGGTGCAAGTATCAAAATACCATCAATTTATGATACTGGGGTGATAACTGCAGGATACACACTTGTTCTGACTGGACACACACACACACACACACACACACACACACACACACACACACACACACACACACACACACTTGTCTGCAGTGAGACCAGAACCCCTACCTGTTTACATATATAGACTATAGAACTCAGTTTATATGGCTCCAGGTTAACTGATGACATCAGCAGGCCATATGGGAAACAACAGGTCAGGAGGCCTGCATAGGCACAAAGATTCATAGATTCATTTGTGGCCAGTAGCCTAACTGTAGAGTGTGTCCTAGGTGTGTAGAAGCCTAGCTATATAAAAACACAAGTACCGTTATTGAGTATAGTTGGATGTTTGAGTTTAGTAGAGCAATGTTGTCAGCACCACCACTAACTTGCCCTGTCCATGAGGGAGCACACAACATTATATATTACATTTTATAATGTGCTTGATATATGTTGTAAAAATACTGAGCCCTCAGGGTTATATTGCTTGGGGAGGGGGGACAACACATGTAGGTATTGTGAATATCTGACATATACTGAGAATGTGCTCTGAATTTGTAATATTTCCACATGTGACTTTATGTCACACAAAGGAAATGGACAATAAACACCAATAAGAAAGCATTATACATATAGTTCCATAGCGCAGTGAGCAGATTTGCGCGATGATTATCAAAGTGTACACCCATGCAAATTATGCCTGTTTGCAAATTAAGTGGTGCACAAACACAAACAGCATTGCTAATGTCAGCAAAAATAATACTATATGGCATATACTATACTCAGCTTCAGGACCATGTGTATGGCAGTCCTACAATTACACCTGTTGCAAAAAGAATGTTGAGAAAACATTGTGTATGTTGGACTTCATTGCTGTAAACTTCAATATCAGAGCAGTAAAACACAGATTGCACACTCTGTACTAGAAGCCAGTACCATCTGTACTCCAGGCTAGGATTTCACAATGGCCAAGTGCATTGATTTAAGGCATCTGGTTAGTTTTTTCCACCAGCTACTTCGTAGGTGGTCCACTGCACTTCTCACAAACCCGATAAACACAGCCATTACCCATCTTTCACTATTTGCACTATGCTGTGCATCAAGCAAAAAGAGCAATGAAAAAGAAGAGTAATAAGAAAGAAAACCTTAGTAATGGATATATATATGAGTAACAGAAGTACCTGCTGTCACATAGTAAAGATAGTTTCTGGACAAATCCAACACTATTTACTTCATTACTGCACCAAGTTAAGATATATACAAGGATATGATATAACATTATGACAGAATGCATTCAAGGTTCAGGGCTTACTTTGCAAATGAAAGATGAGACAATTTTATTTCAGGCCTAGAATTTCCTTGTGTCTAGTCCCATGTGATGGAAGTATGCAGGAAAAAACAGAATGTAGGCTAGATGGATGCTTTACAGCTTGTTGAATAGGTCCATCGTACTGAAATCACCAGCTTATATTGTAATTAGCAGCTATGAAAAATATCTGCTACTTTACTAAATATATGAACTCTGATAGTGCCCATTGGCCCACGATGTTCACCTACATGCACTTACATGCCATGGTGTGCACCAACACTGCACACACTGACACTGACATAAGGTGAACAAAAGAGAACTTATTAGTCTTGTCTGTGCTTGTTGTATTCGCAAATATGCAGTTCAAAAAGTAGAGGAAAGATTACAGACCCTGTAGTAGAACCCAGTTCAAAAAGTAGAGGAAAGATTACAGACCCTGTAGTAGAACCCAGGACTATCTATACTCTAGCCATAGACATACACATGCTGCCACAGGAATAGTTTTATCACATGTATCGAGAAACCTGACATTCGTTCCTACATTTCTCATGGTTACACTAAGTGCTGCATTGTGCAAACAAGGATGAAAATTAAAAAATAAATTTTAATGTAATGCAGGTAGATAAGATGCATTTTAATAAACAATAAAGGGGATGATACAGAACTTGGGAATTGTGAACTGCTTGCATGCACTTTTACATTTCACAGAACTACATACACCTCTGTAAGTGTAACCAGATACATCCTCCTGATGTCATCATTCACTCTTGCCATGCATTCAACATGAACACTGTGGAGTCTCTACATGGAGTGAACATCCCTACACTATTATAAGTTTTGATATTCAGCAATTATAATAAGTTTTGACCTCATTTTCATCTTTACCGTGTTGACAGCCCTGAATCTACATAGTTAGTAACCTTGTAGGCAGGGGAACTGAAGGGGAGCCCAATGTTGTGCACTCACCATTTATTATAGAAATATTTGCAAGCTCACCTGAGTTGCTGTCCCTTAAGAGCTCTGAGAGTTATGTCATCAATTATATTTTAAGTGTACATCCATAGTCAGCTTTAGGTACCAGAGAACCCTGTGGTCTCTGGGGGTCCCCTATTCCTGGGGGGCCCCCAACCACAGCAAGTTATCTTTTCTTGATATTTTGTCAAACCAACACAAGATAGTACAGCAATCCTGTATACTTAATAATCCAGGTGGATAATAAGCATTGTCTATAAATCGCTAAAAATTCAAAGATATCTCTGGTTATATTAACAGTGTTTTATCAAGTAATAGGCACAATTCCATTAAATATTTTACTGACATAGTGCCCCTGGCTTAGGTAAACCATGCTAGTGGACATTATGTCCACTAAAGCTAACAAAACAGCCAGCTTTAGGTACCTGCAATACCCATGGCTACAGGGAGCCCTCTTAATCATCCTTGAGTGTTTGGGAGCCCCACAAATGCTGCTGATGGTTGGGTAAATATGATGAAAAATAATGTATTAATGTCCTGATTACACTCTTTAACTTGAACAGGGCTGTGATATGACCCTATTAGGAAAAAAATACTGATCTCTGTTTATACCACTCTGATTGAATTCATTGAATTCTGCTTTAATGTATATTTTCTGCATATATTGCTGTAATCAAACAAACTAGATTCCTGCTTTTATGTATATTTTCTGTATATGTTACTATATTTACTATCTGTAACACTGTTTCTGCTTCTGTACTAATTAATGTTTATATTTTTTCTGTATCTCGTTGGAGCTTTTCTCCTCGGGCCTCCACTGAAAATGGGCTCTTTTAGGCCCAGTGGACTTATCCCGGTAAACAAATGCAATAAATAAATAAATAAATAAATAAAATTAACATGAGCAAGATAAGCACTAGACAGGGCAGCAAATCAGAGTGACCGATCTCAGTGCAAACCTTGGATTTTAAGAAGAGCTGATGCTTCCGATCTTCAAGAATGTTTTCTTGTTCTCTTTCAGAGAATTTTAAAATACTGGCAGACTACTATAACTCTTAGCTTCTTTGCTGAATAATTTGGCACAATGTCAAAAACAATAGCAGAACAAAGACTCAAAATCAGGAACACATTTTAAAAATTACTCTAATTCACTTAAAAAGTTAATAGAATAAAATCTTTTGCATCAACATGCATTTTTTGGACAGTAAGTATAAAACTCCGATGTCTTTATTTTATTGACTGTAATCCTGAATGATTTACCAGCAAATCAAACTTTTTATGAAGGGCAGAGCAAAATTCTGAGCAAATCAGAGAAGATCTTTGAAATCAGAGACAATAGTAGGTATGCATTACTCCTCAAACAGGTAAATAAAAGTGAAGAACCACTATTAGAGAAAGCAAATAATCCAAAAACAACGACAATGGATCCAGTATCAGTAGTTTATTGCACACAAGTTGCAGTCCCTAGCGCCTCGGCCTTCGCCTTCCAGGGGAATACAATTAACTGACATTCAAACATCTTTTATATATCCACCAATAAAATAGTTTAATTATACAATTATCAATAATATAATTATACAATTAATTATAAGAAAACTTTCCAGTTGCATTCTAAATTCATACCTCTAGGTGTCATAGTATCATATTTCAGTATAAAAACTGTTTCTTTATACAATAATATAGATTTTACTTTTTCTTCACATATATTCATACTTAAACTTTCTAAAACTGTAGCTAGGTAAATAAAAGTGACTTACCCCGCTGCTGTTTGACAACAGCTAAGCAGCAGTCACTGATCTGGTGTGGCAGTATCCAGCATTGCACAATGTATTTCTATTTGCTGAAATAAGGACAAAATTAGCATTTCTATGATGTGTGTGTGTGTGTGTGTGTGTGTGTGTGTGTGTATGTTTTAAAATATTGCTGATGTTTATCTGTTTACGCATCCAATAATGCCAGAATACATACATTGTTCATCTGGGTATCAGTAAAAATGCAGCTAACAAGTAGTTATATTCAAAAGTAAGACATAAAATATATTACAGAAAATTACACTTAGATCTTCTAAGAGTCTGGTGGCCCCCACTCCCCAGGCTATATATATATATATATATATATATATATATATATATATATATATATATAAACAAAAGAAAGAAAAAGAAACTGAAATGTACTTCAGAACATATACAAAGTTATGGGTTTTTGAAAAAGCTAAAGAGTATGGCAAAATGTGAGAAAAGGAAGAAAAAAGTAATGTGTATGATGTGGGGAGCCCAAGATGGGGAACGACTGGAGGATTTGTAGGGGGAGGGGCTAAAACATTAGGCCATGCCTAGGGCACCATTTCACCTAAGTTCTGACCTGTACACGGAGCTGTTGTAATGTATCATCATTGCAACTAAATGTCAGTAACTGTGAATGTCCCTTTGTTATCTAGGCCAACATAGTATGATACACAGGCTTGTTATAATCTAAGGGTATTGTAGCTAGAGGTCAGTCTGTGCATACTATGCCTAAAACTTTAAAGGATGAACAAAAAGGCTGCTTAGGAGGTGTGGTAGTGAAATTTAATACTTAGACTGGAAGTGCCTAGGGGGACCCCAACTTGATATTTGCAGAGGGTCCCTAACATGCTAACATTGGCCTTGTGTACATCTCTCAAAGATTTCAGGAGATGAGCTTTAAACAGAATAGTCTTGATGAGAAGACTGCAGTTTCTAAGCTGCATGAGACAGCTGTCATCTGTAGGATCTATAGAGATAAGCTTATGTACTGCCTGCATAATTCTATCTATCCTTGTGTTACAGTTATCAAGTAATATAAGAAAAAATGGTACTTTTCCATTATCAGGGCAACACTGTCAATGAGCGGTTTGGTGTTTTTTTCTGTTATCAGCCCAACATCAGAAAAGAACGTTTTTTTTTTTTTGGCTAGAAAGCAGAAATCAGTACTGATACCCTTATTTTCCTTATATTATGTCTGAGCAACGTTTCTGTGATCACGGCAACACTTGTAATGAGCTTGTTCAGTTTTAAGCTCGATATCGGAAAAGAGCTGTTTTTTTTTTTTTTTTTGGCTGGAAAGCAGAAATCAATAGTTATACACTAATTGTCCATATATCATTTCACAGCAGCAATTGGGGCAATGGTGTTAATGAGCGCTTTCCTGTTATCAGCCCCACTTCAGAACAGAACTGAGTTGTATAAAAAGCTAAATTTTGTTTCTTTTTATTACTTGGAAAGCAAGTTATTTATGTTGTCACGGCAGCACTTTCTGACTTGTAGCTGCCACTTTAAACGAACCGTGATGCTTACTAACAGCTGTTTTCACATTGAAAAGTAAAGCACACATCAAGGCTGATAAGATAATAACAAACAGAATGACTACTTCAAATTTACTTCATTTCCAGTACTGAAAAATGCGGTCATTTAGAATGGCGTGGCAACACTATCTAACTCGCAGAAGCCAGTATAAGAAAACCGCCTTTATTGGTAACAGCTGTTTTCTGATTTAAAACATAAAGCGCATCAAGCCTAACAGCTGTGCAAGGATGTAAAGCACAGCTGTAACATGCCAGATAATATAGATTGCTATACTTTTTAATAAAAAAGGCAATATTGAACTTCTTAAAATGAAGTCAACTCTTTTTACACTTCAGTGTGTAGTTAACGTTGAAGTTGAAAGTGTTGCCCCATTAACAAAAAAGTACCAAAAAAAAATAAATAGAATAGTCTTACAGCAAAACAAGAGAAGCGAGAAGAAAGCAGTATTAGTCTACAAAGCAAACAAATAAATAAACAAAAAAACAGATATGCATACATCGCTGTCTTTTTTGATTTCTGTCTGAAGAAAACCTTGACTTGATGATCATTGCTACTTTGAACACAACAAATAATTTCCAATTCACCAACCCCCAGATTTACTATCCCTCAATGCAGGACTAGCTTAATCCTGCATGGAGGCGGCCGTTTAGGAGCAGGATGCATAGTAATGAGGCATGCTGCCTGAGCTCCTAGGCTTACACGGAGCATGTAAGAGTGCAGGGGGCGTGTCTGAGAGCAGTGATCTCAGAATATACATGCCCCCGCAATGAAGAACAGCACAAAAGGGTATGAAATGAGCGCGACCCCTCATAGGTGACTGCATATCCCCACCAACAGTCCCCCTTGTGTACAACAGCAACAGTATATATAAATAAAATGAAGAAACCCCCTTTCTTTTTTTTTTAAATCCGATTAAAGCTAACAATAGGTGCGCGGGTGTGCCCATCGCTTAGCTATGGTTAATGCAGCTTAAATGGCTGAAGAGGATAACAAGGAAGATATATGCAAAAGAAGCAGCATAGCAATAGTGTAGTGGTAGAGCATTCACCTTACGAGCAGGCATTCCTGGTTTGAGTCTCACTGCAGCACATTCCATTTCCCATGGCAAAGTACGTTATGAGTAATATTTATGTTGCATAACCCACTAAATAACATATTTTCATGAACTGGAGTACTGCAGTAAATGCATATGTGAGATGTCAGTGTCATAATGAATAAGGCACTAGTAAGCAGGTTTAAGCACAAATAAGCAGTAGTAAGCATATTTAAGCACTAGTAAGCGGGCTTAAGCCCATTTGCGCAGCGGTAAGCAATGCCTACATTGGTTAACCAATTGTAAAGCTAACTCTCTGTAAGCAGATGTAACGGCAGGTTAGCAGTGCTTACCGTCACTCAAACCTGCTTACAAATTATCAAAAGTGCCGTTATCACTCTGTATCCAATGGCCCTTGTTCTGCCCATCAACAAAATAAACAGCCATGCAGGTCTCAAACCCAGGACCCTTTACACCATAATCAACCACCAAGCCATCATAGAAGTACAGAAAAATGAGGTATCAGCAAACAAGTCCTCCCCATAGTAAAACAAACTGAACCTGTGAAAGGAATCAGTATACAGTCCATATGTTCCATAACCCACTACATAACATAAATATGTGAACTGGAGTACAGCAGTAAGCCCAGAAGTGAGGTGTAATTGTAATAGAGTGTTGAAGTCCCCAATAAAACACAAGGACCCCATAGAGTGCATGTGCACATTAATCATTGATACCAGGCATACATATAAGGTGTAATGAATAACTCAATGCCAGAAAGGAATTATAATGCAAAGTCTAATGTAAGCAATGCTAAGCATTGCACAGGGCAGCTTAGTAGGTGTAAGCAATGTGTAGAGCAGCTAACTCATTGTGCCCAGTGGTATACCCCTTTAAATAATGCCAACAGTAGGTAAGCAGGTTTGCCTATAGCTTAGCCTTTTCAAAACTGGCCATTCATGGAAAAGTGTGGGAAATCGGCCCTACTTAAACCCAAGAGGTGGGAATACATCTTATAACTGGTTTTAGCTTCCCCTTACATGCACTATGGCAGTAAAGGGAGGAGGTGTGCGCTTTCGGGTGCAGTGCTGGTGCATCCAGGAGTCCAAGGTCACGGCAGGACTCCTTGTCAAAGACCATGATCAGAGACTGCTGCACCAGTACCGGGGCTCTCAATATAAGGCGGAGGCCTCAGACTGTCTCGCCCGTGACCTCACCAGTGTCACTGGCATACCTTGAACTGGGGAGCAGGTCAGGCACCATTATGCCAACTTGAAGCGGCATAAGGGGGACCTCTTGGAGGAGTGGCTCCAAGTGGCTAGAGTGGCAAGGGATGTTCCAGTCGTGTGAAGTATCACCCCAGTATGTGTGTAATAATTGCCAGTTCAGGTATATCATGGATATGTATGGCTAAATATTCCTCTTATCTTCCCCACAGCTGCAATAGAGTGGGCCACGAACCAGGAGGCCCACATCAGTCGCCTGGTGAGGTTGCGATGCGACATTTACTGTCATAGGAAATAAAACTAAAAGTTGTAGTAAATTAATTGCCTGTATAAAACCTGCATTGTTCAAGGCAACTACTGCATGTCTCATATTGTTTGTATGTCAATAAGATTGTAATAGCCTGATAAAACAGGTCTAACTGCTGGACTGCATGTGTATATTCTGGTATTATATGGTAATGTAGATTTGCAATCATGTAATAGTACTGTTGTAGTAAGCACTCTGTTACCCACAATGTGCACCATAAATTAAATGTGTAGGAATGCCTGTATATGACAGGTGTAATCCTCAGAGGCCATTTAGTACAACTGAGAGACACATAGAAAGTAAATAGGGAAAATGAAGACAACAAAAACTGAATAGCACATGCAAATGAGATGTGAACTGTTGTTTTTTTAGCACACACAGCCACGGTTCGAATCCTGCCAGTGGTAGTAGTCTGCATACAGAATCATACCCCACAACTGTACAGATATGTCCAGAATGTCTGGTAAAGTGGCCCATATCTGTTGCCTATTAACCTGTCCCCCTGGGAAATCAGTGGGGTGATCCCAGATGTATAGGCAGCAAACAGGAAATACAACTGATTGACACACATCTATGAGAACAAAGCTGACACAATACCTTATGTGAGTAACTCCCCAATACCTTATGTGAGTAAGAAGCCACGTATGTCCCATTTAGACCCCAGCTTGTCAAGCTGTGGTCATAGTGTGTACAGTAACAGAGTGAGATGTATGTGCATAATAGTAATGTGGAATCTGGTACTGTGTGTGGGAACATTCAAGTAGTGCTAATAAACATTCCTCCCACAGGTCTGTCAGATACCATCACTGTGCCCAGAAATACAAGAATGATATGCAGTTGCTCTGAATAATGAGATATTACACATCATTGTCACCCATAATGTCCTACAACATATAACTATCTAGGAAATCTGTATAAGAGTGTTGCAATACAAGGTCAGAATGCAAAAGCACAGGGGATTAATAAGACAGAAATCAGATAGGAGATATACAGCAATATCTATATAGCAGACACAACTCTGATGGACAGTGTTTAAGTTGTAGCAGACACAGACATGGTCTGAATCCTGGGAGTGGAATTAGGCTGCATACGGAATCATACCCTGCAACTGTACAGATGAGGCCAGAATGCCCAGTATATGTGCCCATATCTGCTGCCTCCCCCTGTTCCCCCTGGTAAATCTGTGGGATGATCCCAGATGTTTAGCCAGCAAACAGGGAATAGAAGTGATTGTCAAACATCTATGAGAACACATCTGTCATTGTAGCATACCCCAAAACTGTTAGGAGAGTAATATTTCAAGTCTGTCCTATCTACACTCCCATGTTGTCAAGCTGTGACCAGAGTCTGTACATTAACAGAGTGCGATGTATGTGCATAAAACTAATGTGTAATCCAGAACTTTGTGTGGCAACAGTCAGGTAGTGTTAACAAACATTGTTCCCACAGGTATGTTGGATACCAATACTGTACTGAGGAATACAGACTATTATAACCTGTACTGGTACTGTTCACTCTGGTATTGTAGGGAATCGTGAGTGTTGCAGTTTCTCTGAATAATAAAGTATCACTGGTCACTGTCACCCACACTGTGCTACATAATATAACTGTGTAGGAAAGCATGTATATGTGTGTGTGTGAGGTCACTAAAGGTGGAAGAGGGCAATATTCTAGATATGTCCCAGCACACCAGCATGTGGTCAACACATGGCCAGAGTCTGTGCAGAAAGAGCTGGATAACTATGTGGAAAACATCGACCCAGAATCTGGGAGTATGTGTAAAACAGTTAGTGTTAACAAACAGTCCCTCCACAGGTATGCCAGGTAAGAGGTATATACTGCAGGTAAAACCAGTTTGTGTGTAATGATGACGACAGCCATATCACTGTCCAAAGTAAGGCTATAGGGTAGTGTAGTAAGACTTGTAAGGTACAGATAACAGCACTGACTAGGCAAGTAATGTGGACTACAGGAATATACTAGTTGTTAATTGACATTACCCCCACCAGCACATCTTCAACAATAATCAACATACCCACCCCAACTGGTATGTAATGACTGATAATGTCCAATTGTTTGATAAATATTTTAATGGTTCCCATGAATGTGCTATACTGAATTATTCTAACATTGGTGGCATGGTGCCATCAATGTACCTGCATGCTCTTCTTATCACCACTGTGGTCCCATACATGCATGTGTTCTGTTTGCCATGCAACTGTTCCGTATCTAGTGTCTGGGTTAATGGGAATATCTATGCATGCTGTTATACCTAACCCTGGAATGTGGTGACTATTACTAACCCACATATGATGATGAAATCTAAACACTGTAGCATGCTTGGGAAGGACGGTCACAATGGTCCCACCTGTCCCACCTCAGCTGGCTGTGGCACCAGGCACCAGCATTTCTGGGGCCCAACCCAAGACCTCCCTGTCCGTTGGTCCTGCGCCACCTTTGGGTGGAACCACATCAGGGGATGGGGCTCACACTCCCCCCTGGGAGTTGGTGTGGACAGGCATCAGTCACCCATCGCCAGGTCAGGGCCGTGGTGCGTAGACAAATGGACCAGTAGTTTGGTGATCTTCTATGCCAGCTCGAGGGCAGCATGTCACAATTAGAGAGTCAGCCTGGCTCTGAGACTCAGCCCCCAGCACAGCCACCTTTGGGGTTGTGAAGGTGCAGTGGTGACTGCTCATGGGTGGGGACCTCAGTCACACTGTTACCACTAGGGGGCTTGTCGGCTTCCGATATCCCAACACCCCTCCCCATCAAGGTGTTTACCCCCCACATGTGTCATATACTGCCACTGTATGCATCTTGTTTGTCTTGCCTGTTAATCTACCCAACCTACCTGCCCAAATATACCTACTACCCCTCCCCAACATCCCACTCTCACCTGAAAAATAAAAAAGGGCACTCTATTCCCACAAAAAATCTCACCCCATACATAGCTGTCCATTTCGCACATGTGTCCACTGGACACATGTAATCCATTCTAATTGGCATCACAATGTATTATTGTTGTCCTCACCCACTCCCAGGGGTTTGAGTGTCCAAGTCTACCTCCAAATTCAGTGTATATGCACAGCTGTTGCTGTAAAAGAAATGGACAGCTATGGACCTTTCCTACATCATTCAGGAACATCCCTGGCTATTTTCCCTACTGTCTTTCCCTCTTTGTGCCCCTTTTTTCTCCACTTTCCTATTGACCCCTTTTTCTTTTCTTTTAAAGAAATTAGCGTGGGGGTAAGCGGGAGTAAGCACTTTTAAGCAGCAGTAAGCGGGTTTAAGCTTGTTTGCGCGGAGGTAAGCAATGCCTACACAGATTAAGCAATTGAGAAGATGAGTATAAGGGCCACGCAAATCTATGCAAACCCGCTTACAACTGCTTTAATGTGCCTTAATCATTCTGTGTCCAACAGCCCATGTTCTGCCCAGCAACAAAATAAACAGCCTCTGCAAGGCTCAAACCCAGGTCCCTACACACCATAGCCAAAGTGATTTACCACTAAGCCATGTCAGATATACATAACCCTGATGTTTTCAAAAATATATCATCCAGCCCAGTCGTTCAACAGTACAGAGAATGTATTCCGACATTTAGATGTATGTGTGTGTGTGCTACAGCTACATATGACATGCTAGTGTATTATTACAGTATATGGACTATCTGTTCGACACCAACCTCATATGTGCCACCCACAAACTAACCCTACATATACTGGGCCGCTACACAGTGTGGACTGCTGCGTGTCTGTGGTATGGGACATGTGTGTGTATGGCCCTACAAACATGTAAGTCGATAGGGTAAAATACACTGGAGCAGCATGTGACATCAGATAGAACAGGACCAAGAATGATTGACATCTACCACAGTCTGTACACAGGACAAGCTACATATTAACAATACACACACTGCTGACAATCACCATAAGTACACAGACTTCAGTACTGTACACACAACCACAGAATTTCCAGGTTATGAAGCACTACACCCTCACAAACTCCCCTTGTGTACCTCGTTCCCCATTGGCCCTTTTTTTCAATTATAAAGGAATTCTCAATACTATTCTAGCATGTCCAAAGGTCAGTTGTCAATCTCCTCTCCAGTCCAGCTGGTGAATCTGGGAATCTTGAGGCAATGTTACAACTGCCTCATGTACACAGACAACCCTCGCCTCCTCCCAACAAATTCCAACACATGTGAGAGATGCAACCATATAGCCATACTGGTGGCTAAGCTCTCTCAACTCAGTACTGGTGAAACCAGTCAGGAGGAGAAGGAAACCACACTCACTACAATTCCAGTCTCACATAGACCTACCGACAGCAAACCAAACACATAAACACACGAAAACATACTCTGAGGCTCTAAATAAAAATCTGCCTAAGCAGCAGAGACCTCCAAAGCAGACACTCAAGCAACCGCTACCCCAAAACAAAACACATGCAACACATAGCTCACAAAGCCAGTGTGCCGAACAGTCACAGCCCTTAAGGCTAAACAACACACCTGATACACATGTAATAAGTGACTCTATCGTCAGGCACACTGACGTCCCACTCACCAGGCTGAACAAGGAGAAGGTCACGGTGAGCTGCCTGTCGGGTGCTAGGATCCGCCACATAACACAAGCACTCAGGTCACTCCAAGGCAAGTACAAATATGACTCAGTCATTGTCCATGTTGGTGTGAATGACCTGAGACGTACCTCCCTGGACTACGTGAAAAGAGACATAGAGGAGCTCTCTGAGCATGTAGCCCAGGCTGGTATGACCCTGACCTTGAGTAGCATCTTACCCTCACCAAGAATGATGCCACAATATGAAGACAAGATGATCAATTTTAACAATTGGCTTAAGTATTGGTGTCATTCAAAGGGGATCCAATGCCTGTCAGCCTGGGATGACATGCTCGACAAGCCACGATGCTTCGCTAGGGATGGTTTGCACCTGTCACCCCTGGGCTTTTGGATATTGGCAAAGGCTCTTGCTACCCCCATAGTGCCTTTTTTAGGCAAGGCTCAAAAGACAAACCCACCTCCATAGGTATCACAAGGGATAAGAAACTAAGAGTAATGCTACTCAATGCCAGAAGTCTAAACCTCAAGATGCATGTACTCAAAACTCTCCTTAGCATGGAGAACATCGATATCTGTGCAGTAACAGAAACCTGGTTCAAGGATCCCGAGAGCACCCCAGCACTACCAGGTTATACCTCATACCATGCTTTTCGGCCCCAAAACTTGGACTGAACCACAAAAGGAGGGGGAGTATCAATATTCGTCAAAGATACCCACACCTCCAGGTTGGTGGCACAGCACGAAGCATCAGAGACTATCCATGTGCAACTAACAGTGGGTAAAACTACCTTCCAGTTTATAGCCTGCTACAGACCACCCTCCCAAACCCAGGAACCCCACTTGGCCTTCCTGAGAACACTGGAAAATATGAAGGTCTCTCCAAACACCATTATATTGGGCGACTTCAACTACCCAAACATAGACTGGGAGCATTACTCTAGCTCCAACACCCTAGCCCAAAGGTTCCTAGAATTTATAAACTCAAATGCTATGGAACAACTTGTTACCACTCTCACAAGAGGGGAAAACATACTGGACCTGATCATCACCAACATGGGGACTCTATGCTCCAGACCAGAAGTGTATCCCTCACTGGTAAGATCAGACATAAACTAATCTCACTGGATAGTCACATCCTGACTCCACCCCCTGCCCTGAAAACCACAGTGAAAAACTTCTCTAAAGAAAATTTCACACTCCTCAAAACCGAGGTGGAATCCTTCAAAGCCCCCGGGCCTGTGGAAAATATGGGCCAGACCGCAGAATCCTTTATAAATGCATTCTATGAACACCTTCAGGAATGCATGGATCATGCAATTCCAAATAAAACCAAGACCCAATCCTCCAAAGGCAGACGTCCTGTCTGGTTGACCCCAGCCATAAACAAACTATACAACAGAAGGAGGAAGCTACTACATGATAGAGCAAAATCCCAAAAAGGGAAGGCATCTCTGATCAGTATTAGCAAAAAACTACGGGCACTCATAAAATCGTCTAAGGCCAGCTTCGAGAAAAATTGCACAGGACACTAAGGATAATCACAAGGCTTTCTTTAGTTATGTTAGGAACCTGGGTGGGAATTCCCAGATATGCTCAGAATTAGTCCAAAATGACAAAAAATACACCGAACCCACAGACATTGCCAACATCCTAGCTGACAGGTTCAGCGCAAACTTCTCTCCCACCAAAAGGGCAAATATCTATCCCAGCAGAGTGCTGTCCCCCTGACATCTCAGATGCTCAGGTAAGAGCTGCCCTCTCCAAAGTGAAAAACACAGCATCAATGGGACCAGACGGTGTCCTGGGCTGCATCCTACATGAACTCCAAGAAGAGCTAAACCCAAACTTAAAACTACTGTTCAATCTCAGCCTTACTACAGGATATGTACCCAAAGAGTGGCGTACAGCAACAGTGGTCCCTCTCCACAAAGGTGGTGCCTCAATGGATCCTGGAAACGATCGCCCCATAAGCCTGACTAGCTTGGTCTGCAAAGCTATGGAAAGGATCATCATGGACCTCATAAATAAAGATATTGGGGACCTACAGACACTGGATCCTACCCAGTTCGGCTTTGTTAAGGGCAGATCCTGCTTCTTGAACCTGGTTGATTTCTTTGAAACAGTCACCAAGGCCATTGACGAGGGGAAGGTGGTCCACACAGCCTACCTGGACCTCACAAAAGCCTTCGATACAATACCCCCACTCGGGCATTATAGATAAGCTCACCAGCTTAAATATAAACCCCTATGTCACTAGATGGGCTGCAAACTGGCTCAAGGACAGAACCCACATGATTAGAATTGCTGGAGCCATGTCAGACTCCAAACCAGTTACAAGTGGCATCCCACAAGGCTCAGTCCTGGGACCTCTCTTGTTCGGTATATATTTCTCGAAGGTACAGGCCAACACGGAAGGACTGTGGCTGACCAAGTTCGCAGATGACTGCAAACTGGCCATAATCGACTCTCCAGCCGACACAAGCATCCTCCAAAAGGCCTCATAGAAATAGACAACTGGTGCCAGAGCCATGGCCTCAAGCTAAACGCCAAAAAGTGTATAGTCATCCCTTTTGGCAAAAACAAAGTGCCCACAAATTACCACATAGATGGTAATCCATTAAGTACAGAAGAAGTAATTAGGGACCTGGGGACCCAAGTTGATAGCAATCTCTCATTTGACAACCACGGCCAAAGTGGTTAGAAAAACATTTTATATAGCCCACCTAATCATGAAGGGATTCACATCTAGATCAGGGGAGGTCATAGTGCCTCTTTACTCATCCCTCATCAGGCCCATAATTGAGTACAATGCCCCTTTTGGGATGTACCTTACCAGACACCTGC
Organism: Protopterus annectens; assembly: GCF_019279795.1. Taxonomy (NCBI): domain Eukaryota; kingdom Metazoa; phylum Chordata; order Ceratodontiformes; family Protopteridae; genus Protopterus; species Protopterus annectens. The sequence continues at coordinate 1,774,077,876 of NC_056735.1, read as the reverse complement.
AGCAACTGGAAAGACCCCAAAAGTACCTCACCACAAGGATCAAAGGGCTCAAACAGATGCCATATGCTGCCCGGTTAAAGAAACTCCAGCTTTACTCAGTGGCATACCGCCTGCTCAGAGGCGATCTGTGCCTGACGTATAAAGCCATGCCCAACCCGGAATTAATGGACATGCTGCACCTCAGAAAATCCAAATCCCATTGAGCTACGCGCTCGAGAGACTTGAACCTCAGCACTGAAATAAATAGGACATGCTGGAGGGACAGATTCATAACCCAGAGGCTCCCTTCACTCTGGAATAAAATCCCAGTCCAGGTTAGGCAGAGTCCCTCATTGACTCTCTTCAAGAGCAATCTTGATGAGTGGATGGGAGATCGTAGGTTTACCCCGGGTATCACTTCTGTGTCACTGTTAGACAGAGGCACAGTATACTAACCTCGAAAAAGGGCATAGCAAAATTAATTTAAAATGGGTGGCGAAAGCCAAACACACTCTGGCTAGGCTTATAAATGTCCTAGGGCAGATAACCTAGTATGAACCTATGAACCTATGAACCTAAATATAACCCCTACTATACATTACATGTGTAGCAGCCTGATATCTCACTTACATGTGTAGCAGCCTGATATCTCACTGGGTTGTTACCAGATATGATGTCACTAATTATGGTGTACAGTACATATGCAGCCCTTACTGCATGACATATGTACAAAGGTTGTCAGGGTGGTGGCTGGAGGCACATTCACAGAGCCAGTATTGACATGTTGCTGTGATAACTTCTTACATTCACTGTTGTAACAGGGTTTGTTGCACCATATGTCCTATGAGGAATTTGAAGTCAGTAACTCTCACGGCTGTCACCATCTACAGACTGCAATCCTCACACTACCTTCTGCAGTTCACAGATAGGTGCTCAGTGGGTAACACCTGAAAAAAAAAGGCACCATGCACTGGCCAGTCTGCAGATGGCCCTACAGATGGGTGTTCCCTCATTAACATAGAACTGTCATGGGAGGTATATAAACATGTAAGACAGCCATATCCACACACACCCTGTTAAACCAACATTACTCCAAATGCAGTATAGCAGCACTTACAGTCTGTAGTCAGGTCAGCACAGCCCCTTCCTGTGTGTTGGCCTGTCTCCAAAGTATGTGTTGTTAGAGGTACACCCCAATCCATCTGAGATGCTGTTTGCCAGACAACAGATCGAGTTCCTGCTCACAGTGAATGAAAGGCCCAGTAGCAACACGATATTCGTAGCTATTGGTGTGAGTTTCCATGCAACTGGCTATGGGAATGTTACCACAGCTGTTCCACATGCAATCATCTAGAGGAGGGCTGCAATTCATGCAGAGACCATCAGATGATTCTGAGCATCACTTAAAATACACATGCTGCTGCCTAAGCAAAGCAAGTGTAAGTCTCCACATCCACCAGAGAGGGAGTAAGAGAGGCAGACAGAGGCACAGAAAAGCCAGGGAGGGGTGGGAGAGAAAAACTTACACATGCTTGTGTCACACACTTACCAGTACAGGGTATCAAACCCCCGATGACTATGCAGTACTATCACATGTCTATGCAGCTACTGGATGCGCCACTTAGGTTACATGTTAGGGAGCCCTCAGAACGTATATATGTGATGGTGAGTGACATCTGCAACAGAGATATGGTAGCTATGTGGTAGGTGTAGTATGCGTGCCTGCCCGCATGAACAGGCGTTAGCGTCAACACAGTCACACTCTCACAGGGATGCACATACATTACCACACTTGGCAGGGCCAGGAATACAACTCATAAGTAGTGGGATTGCCACAACACAGTACTGGACAGGTATCACATGCACCATAGGGGTCATATGGAGGTTATATGTGCAAAGGGTATGTGGAGGTGTCTGACATCAGACAGCATGCTTCAGTATGCCAATGGGGGTTGTAGTGTGTGTGAATGTGGTCATATGCATCATACACCACCCACACAGACACGGGTGCCAGTACTGACAAGCATTTGTACACTGCTTCACAGGTGTGTTGTGGTTGACAGTGTCAGATGGCTATACAAGGCTAGGTGATGGGTATACCTTGGCATCAGGCCACATGACAATGGTCTGCATTGTGGCTCAAGGCTGTAGTGTCTGGAGTTGCCCACACAGTGGGTATTGTATTCACCATCCAGTCACCTGGGTGACTATTGCATGTGGCCAATGCTGTGCATTGCTTGCCATGTATGTGTTCCTTAGTCCATGACATGGACAGTGTCTGGGATGTGCACACCTCCCACATGCATGTACAGTGACATGTGGAACTGTAACTGGGGTGTCTGGCCTATGTTGTGTACACTGATCGTTATCATCAGATGTGCCAGTCCGGCCTCATGTGGCGGGAACTGTTCATGGACAGCGGATTGGCCCTGCACCTACATTGATAGCATGATACCAGTATTCTCTGGTGTTAGTGGTATCTATCCATACAGGGCTTGTGTTTCAGGCATGTTATGTCCTTTGTGGGTCACATTTGATGGCACTACAGGTGTTGCAGGTGTCCAGTGGGGAATATGGGGGAGGTGCACTTTTCGCATGTACATGCCTATTGGAGTGATGGACAGGGTGCCATGCCCTCTGTAGCCCACTGCAATCACACCATGGTTACTATCAGCGGGCAATATGCAGGGTACTACCAACATAGCAGCTGTTGCCAAGGCAAGTGTGTGTGTGTGTGTGTGTGTGTGTGTGTGTGTATGAGATATGAGTTGAGAGTGTACCCTTGGTAATACAAGGCTTGCTAACATTGTTCAGCTGGCATTGATGTCACATTTAGGGGTATGGATTTGCACCCCAGCCTCTTGGCTATTTCACATCTGTTATCCCTGTACGGTGAAATTGTGATAAATACTTGGCCCACCATATAAGAAGTTTGCAAAACCCACTCCACATTGAGTCCAGTTGCTACACACTCACAACCACCACAACACAGGATACAAATGGCAAACACACACACGTGCACACACACACACACACACACACACACACACACACACACACACACACCTGTCATGTCTGTGATTAGAACTCCTGCCTAACTAGTATATTACACTATAGCACTACACCATTATAGCACTTGCCATGGAGATTACTGAAGCCCTCTTTCCCCAAAGGTATATTTCACAGTGAATGACATCAGCAGGATTGCCAAAGTAGGGCATTTGAATTGTAGCGTGTGTGACTAGCCTACATAGAAACACAAACAAAACATCCACTAGTGC
>NC_056735.1:1773974616-1774072116 GCF_019279795.1 Protopterus annectens | reverse complement strand
TTTACCTACATATTAGTTTCTGACTTGATACCCTTCAGAACTGATATTCCACTGCCTGATCTGTTGTAGTCTGTATGTGTAGGCCTGGGGGATTACCCATTACTCATTCAGAGGCCATAGCACAGCCTTTGTTTGTGTTTGTCTACACCTGTCCTGCTGGCTGTGACTGTTGTTGGGTATGTGAACCCCCCTGACTGGCATGTGTGAGTCACTTACCTTGTGGGTGTCCCAGTATTAAGGGTAGTGCTGCAGGGCTGCCTATGTTGAATGCACATAGTACACTCCCTACACATGGCTAAGCACAGGTAGATTAATGTTAGGCATTCCTGAGAGTCAGAGAGAGGTGTCATTCCCTGGGTCCCTCCTGTGTCAGTGTATGTGCTATGCATTGCCTTTTTGCTAAGGCCAGGGCATACTGGGCATGCATCCTTCTGCTTACTGGGGCAGGCTTAGGTTGTTCCTCCTCCAAGTCACTCTGTGCCTGTGCAGGCCTTGGTAATGGTGGGGGGCTGTGTAGCCCTGCCCCATGCTGTTCCTGCTGCAGCTGTTTCTGCAGGATCATACTGTGTAGCATGGCACATGTGAGGACAATTTGGGTACATGTAGCTGGTGAGTACTGCAAGGCTCCACCAGATTTGTCCAGGCACTGGAACCATGACTTGAGCATCCCAAACATATGCTCTACTTGTCTGTCCATGTGCCTTATTATGGAGTTCATATTCAGGTGTGTGTGCATTTCTGATGGGTGTCATCAGCCATGGCTCCAGTGCGTATCCAGCATCCCCCAGTACGTGGCCGTGAAGGATGTCCCCATTGGAAAATCTCTGGTACAGATGTGTCAGATGCCAGATAAGGGAATTGTGATAGCTTCCAGGGCAGCCAGCACACACATTCATTATTATGCCCTGGGCATTGCACATGACCTGGCAGGTGATGGAGGTGAAGCCCTTACGGTGGATGTAGACCCTTCCACGCTCACTGGGTGGTGCTTTGATGCATATGTGCGTGCAGTCTATAGCTCCCACTACCTCAGTGTATTCTGTTATTTGGTGTAACAGTTGCATATTGCTGGCCAATGCCTCACGGGTGTTGGGGAAATATTCGTGCTCACTGACATGTGCTGACATGGCATCCAGGAACTGATGGAGTACCCCGGATGCTGATGCCTGTGAGATCCCCATCATATCCCCAGTTGGCCTTTGGATGGTACCTGTAGCTAGTATGCTTAGGCCTACACATACCTTGGTATCCACTGGGATGGGTTCCCCTCTGTTAGTTCTGTGTGTCAGGTGTGGCTGGCACAGCTCAACAATTTGCTGTAGGAGGTCCCTGTCCACCCTATAGCACTCCACTATCTCGAGCTCATGTAGCCCCTGGTAGGTTATCCTGAGTCTGTACACTCTTCTCCATCTCCTCACTGTGGGTTGGTCAACAGCATTCACATCCTCACCACCCTCAGCCTCTTCCACAAGCTGTTGTATGATAGCTATTGCAGACCCTATCATTTTGCTGTTGTGAGTGTTAAAAGTTTCCCGCTTGTATACACCGGAGGTGTAGAGTTTGGGAAAAACCAGAGGGGAAGGTGTGTGCATAGTTTATAGTAGTGTTCTGGGCTGGGCTGGTCTTCTGCCTGTGTAATTGGCTGTTTCTAATACATTTCACCTGCCAGCCAAGCTAGTTCTCCTTGATTACCTTCCTACTGCTGTTTTCCCTTCCCATTGTCTTCCTGTTTAAGCCCGGGGGTGTGCTGCGCAAACAGAGTGCTGAAATGTGCACAGTGCTGCTATTTCCTGGTTTAACTTTGTTTTAAAACCTTTAAAACCCGGTGAGTGGCACTCACACCCACTTAGGCAATGTAAAGAGTGCTAGGCAGATTCAGACACACCCCCTAGTTTAGCTGTGCTAAGCTAGGAGCAAACCCAGGCCACAGCGCTTCAATCCGCTTACAGTATGCCTGACACACACCTCCATGATGTCAGCTAACTCCTAGGCTGCTATTCGTACTCTTACACTATTGGGACCTGACTAGCATGCTGGGGAAAACTGGGATTCACTATAATTCCCCTCATTTGCATAGGATTGCCTGCTAATGCATAGTTACATGTCTCACACTGAGCCTCCCCCCTTAGCAACCACTACTCACTGGCCATGTTGTCTTCTGCCTGCCATTGACCTGTATGGCAGAATAGTGATTTTAGTTAGAATGCTTAATTTAGGTTTATATTGTTATTTTCCCCCTATCCAGTTTGGTCGCCTCTGCCCTACGCTTAAACAGCCAAGATCGGCAAAAAAAAATTAAAGTTGATTTTTTTTTTTTTTTGGCTGTTTGCAATGCCAGTGGTCTTATAGTTGGCCATTGGCATGCTTCCTAACTGATATGCAGCCTTTATTTGGAGCTGTCGCAACTCTGTTTTGGATTTTGCAAAAATGTACTCAGTTACTAACCAAGTACATGTCTGCAGATTGCATTAGTCATGCTCGGCCAGTTCCAAGCTTCCTGGATCACATATTCAAGTCATTTGCATGGATTTCTCCTGAAAATGAGGTAATTTGCATACAGGGGCTTAGTCCGTGCAGGATTAGTGCAGGAGCACTCGTGCACGCCCCTGCAGGCTGTTCCTGGATCGCACGGCAGGCATATTGAGTAAGGCATAGAGAATCTGGGGGCAACAGTTCATAAACAGTTAACTTTCCCAGGCTTCACAAAAGAAATACAAGGTACGGGTTTTGCCCTAACTTAAAATTCTTAAAACTCAGAAGTTAACAAGTAAAACAATGCTGTAATAAAACAAGACAAAAAAGTAAAAAACAGCAGTACATTTAGAGTAACTCATATTGCAGCTTGTATGGACAGCTGTCACAAGAAAGCCTTGAGCTGCTATTCTTTGTCACTTTAAATAAAAACATTTTCAAACCCCTCCTCCCAGTTCATAATCAATTACCATGGTATATTTCAAAGAGGACATGAGATTTGCTGTCTGCCCTGACTTAGAACTTAAGACAAGAAAAAAAACAAAGAAAGAAAAACATATCTAAGTGAAATAATACTGCAATAAAACAAGAGAAATCAAGAAAAAAGTGATGTTATTCTACTATCAGAAGACTATCAGATTAGTTTGCATAACACTCTCTGCTGGCAGTTCTGCATATAAAGACCTGACTGGAGTTCATTATTACTTTAATCAGAAAAAAAGAAATAAAAAAATCTTGCAGTTTCTCCCACAATTCCAGAATTTACCAAGCAACTAACAATTCCCAGTTCTTAGAAAAGAAATACAGGACTGACATTCCACCCTAAATAAAACTTTAAAAAATAATAAATATTTTAGAATGACACACCAATAAAGCAAGATAATTAAGAAGAAAGCAGCGTTGACAAAAAATACAAAACCAGATTTATTCTCCCTCCCTTATTAACCTCCTCCTGATATAGTATTTTAAACTCTTACTTCATCGATAGCATAGCTTCCATCACTAATAAATTCCCTCTGTCACTGAGGGTGGCTGTGGTGGTGCAGTGGTTAGCATTTCTGCCTCACAGCAAGAAGTTCTCTGGTTTGATTCTCAGCTGGGGTGTCTTCTATGCAGAGTCTGCATGTTTTCCCTGCAGTTGTGTGGATTTCCTCTGGGTGCTCCAGTTTCCTCTCACATACCAAAGACATGCCGTAGGTGGATTGGAGACTCTAAATTGGTCTTAGGAGCAAGTGTCCGTGCCTTCTGTCCTTCTGTAGAAGGTTAGGTGCTGGGCTGGCCACTTGATACTGTTAAACCCCACTGTGGACTGTTCTCTCTCTGCAGACAATCCTCCTAATGAATTCCTAAAAATAGCTGCTGACTCAACTACCTACCCAGTCTTCATAATTAATAATAGATCTATCAGGGAAGCTTATGGCCCTCCCTGTGGAAAAAATCCTTCATCATTTCCCTCCAGAAAAGGTGGCACCACCACAGAAATTTCTAACTTTAGGCTAATTCCTATTCTTTCACTACAATCAAAACTTCTAGAAAAATGTCAACAAAGCTCGTGACTCAAGAAACGTTGTCTCTTCTCTGTTCTTAATCTATCCAAAGCCTTTGATACTGTCTCCCACCCCAAACTCTTATCCCAACTACCTCTTCTGGTTCAAACTGAAACATCCTTACAATGGTTCACTAGCTATCTCCCTAACAGATATCAATCTGTTAAATGGAACTGTAAATTTTCTCCTTATGTACCAGTCAGCATTGGGGAACACCAAGGCTTAATACTAGGTCCACTCCTCTTCAACATTTGTATTAACCAGCTTAAGACTGCCACTAAACAAGTTACCCTAATTCAATATGTTGATGACTCTATATTAATCTGTTTCAACAGGAATCTTTCTCATTTACAGAGCTTAACTCAAGAAGCATTCAGTTCCATTGAGTCATGGTTCACCAACAACCATCTACTACTTAACCAAAAAAAGCTAAACTTCTACTATTTTAACCACAATAATTTTCTCCAGATACTTCTAAATTTGCTATTATTTCTCTGAACAATACTTCAGTTGATGTGGTTTTACACACAAACCTGTTAGGTGTAACTATGAATAACAGTTTTAAGTTTGACCTGCATATCAGCAACAACATAAAAAAAAATCAAAAATTGGGCATGATGTGTAGGGCTAAGAAATTCATCTCCAGCTCCACAAGAATAACCCTTGCCACCACCTATCATTTACCCTCCCTTCTATACCCTTCACCTATACTAACCAACCTTCAATCTTCCCTTAAAGCAAAACTTAACCAATGTTCTAATAAAATAGCTAAATTTTCCACAGGCCAAGTCCACTACTCTTACCATTACTCTGCTTTCAAGTCCCTAAATTGGATTGAACTACCTCACTTTCTCACCTTTAATCAACTAACTCTAATACACAAAATACTGTACAATTCTTCATTTTCACAAACTACATCATCACTACTTCAACACTATATTCCATCTCATGACCTATGCTCTTGTCACAAGTATATACTATCTATTTACAAACCTCAAAGATCTAATGGTATTAGTCTGTACTCTCACTGTGTTGCCATATCAAAGAATAACATTCCAGAATCAATGAGACATATACCCCACTACTATACCTTCAAGTCTAGGCTGAAAGAACATTTAACCAATAACTGGATCTGTTCATGCTCCATGCCATCTTAGCACTCTTTTCCATTCTATCTCCCTAATCTTAATAAACTTTTCTTGATCTATCCTACTTCCCTTTCTGCATTACATACTTTTGAGACTAACCTTTCTATAATTCCTTAACCTTTTGATGTTCTTTCTCACTATTCTTACACTAACCTTTATCTAACCCAGAAATTATGACTGAAATTTACTATACAAGTCTCTTGCCAGAAAGTGTATATGGTTTTTATAAGTTATTACTTATGCTGTAATATATTTTTATACACTAATGTGTAACATATATATTAGGAACTCTTGTCTATCTTCTATACAATGTATGTTCAGCTTCATTGCTTGCTTTATATTTGCTTATTTTCTTCTTTTATTGTATCCACAAATTGATCACCTGTGTGATTCTCTTAGTCTTCATAGCCAATCTTGATTCGTAATTCTGTTTAAATTGTACTGTCATGCTTTTTGCCTTGGGCCTTCACTTAAAAGAGGTTCATACCCAGTCAGACTTTCCTAGTAAACAAATGTCAAATAACATTAATTAATTCATTCATTCATTCATTCATTCATTCATTCACTCATTCATTAACTAATTCTAATAGCTGCTTAAATCAAACCTTGAACTGCTGCAGCTTTTTTATGTAAAACACAAAAAAAACTTCTAGCTTTGCTTTCAGTTCACAAATAGTTACCCACACTCAGACTAATCTTTAATTAAATTGATAATATAGTAACACAAGTAGGAGAAAGCAATGTTAATATATAACCCCCACACATATTAGATGACTCTGTTTTGGCATTGTAATGATATATGCAAATATAATTCTTTGAGTCTTAAGCAGGAATCTTTGATAAGATGGAGATAATATTTTATGAGAATAACTGCTCATACTCTTGCATGGACATCACTGATAAAGCATCTCCTTTATTCGGCTCTATATTAAGCTTTACTTCTAACTTTTGCAGTAACTAAACACGTTCCCTCTCTTTTCCATTAACACTATGCTCCTCAAGACCCATTAAGGTTTGCTGGTTATTTTTTACATTTGCCTCCAATTATCTGATCCTTTCCACTTCCTACATCCAGCATTTTGTAAATCAACTATAATTCATGCTTGCCATCCTGTACTGTATATTCACTATTTATGTTTTTCTATAACTTCTCAGGTTGTACAATCTGTCAGTAGGGTCCTTTTTGTTGTATTTTCTATAGGTGTTTTTTGTTTAATAAGTCCAAACATAACAAGTAGGTGTGACTGTCTGCTCCACCTAAAACAGGACTGCCCTTCTGAAGAATTAAAAAAGCTTTTGAGAATACGTTCAGCCATGCTATGCTACATTGATTCAGTATCTTTACCTGATATTTACATTACAACTGAAGTATTTAATACATGCTCAAGTATCATCTTTTCCATATGAAGCTGCCTTTTGCATGTCACAACACATGCCGCACACAAATGTCTCTTGTTTGTAACTGTAAGACATTTTTTAGACTTGCAGTTCCCACTAACCTATGCAGCTACGCTATACATTCCAAACTGCTTTCATTCCTTATTTGATTTCTCTTATGAAATTCAAAAAGCTGTGAAGTTATCACATATTTAAGATTCAAACATTTTAGCAAAAACTTTCAACAGTTACTTTCAATCAATAGTCAGATGAGTCACTTTGAGCTACCAAAGTATGCAGTGGTCTATAAATTTTGACACATATCAGATGATTGAATACATTTTCCTAGAAGCAGAATGTTACAAAAGGAAATGCATCATGAACTTTTATGCATGCACAAAGCAGCAGAGCTTTTCATCAAAAAACAAAATTCAGACTTGCATTTTGTTTTATTAAAAAGTGGAGGTCATTTGAAACTAACAGATCTTTTTCTTTTCCAGGCCCCAATATGTACTATTGATTGGTAGTCATATCTTCTTGTAATGCTATAGTGCTCCAGGCTAAACATTGTTACCTGTTTGGCAGTATCAGTACATTTAGCTATATGAAAAAAATGAGCCATAAATGGGGTCTAGTATTGCACTCTTTAACCACTGTACTTACTTTTTGTCACCAAGCCACTGGATCAGAAAGGGTTACCTGACTTTTATTTATTGTCTGCTAAGCCAAGGTTTCCAATTAAGACTCATTTGCACTTCTCTTCTTTAAGTTTGTTAAAAGCCAGAGTGAGCATGGCCTTTCCTCCAATTATCTTTCCTTCTTCCTAATGAAATAATGGATATGTCATTGCATCATAAAACAACAATCAATATTCTCAGATGAATTCAAATACTAAACATGTTCAACATGAATAAATCATGAAGGACCCCATATGTGTGTGAGTGTGTGTGTGGGGGAGGGGGGGGCAGCACCATCAGCTTTTACTGCTTATACATTCCAAATCAAGACTGCAGTGTCCTGGGGAACCCGGGAATCCCTAGCATAAAGCAATCTTAATCTTCCCTGTTGCATTCCCTGAATCAGACATTGATAAGTGACAATAATTGAACTGACAATTAGTGCCTGGTGTCCACCTTCAAAGTGTTCCAAACTGCACACTGTTCTACTAGTATTATGTTCCCAAATCCCTCCTAAATTCCCCTCTATCCAACTGCATTGCATGGTGTCTAATTTTCTTGCAGTTCTTCCTCCTAGAGGGTCTTGTCCTGTGAGGAATGTTTGGTCCAATGGATTGCAACAGTGGCTGATGATCAGAAGGCTGCAAGAGACCACAAATAAATAAATTAATAAATTAATTATTAATTAAAAATACAAAGAACAGAATTTTCTACAGCTAAACATGCTAAGTATCCATATGAATAAATAAAATGTGTTGAATATGCAGAAGAAACCAACAAAGAGTAAATCTGTCTGTCTGTCTATCTATCTTTAATACATTTTTTCAGTGGTCTTCCATTTATGGAATGCATAACAGGAATTTTCTCTCAGGACATCCTGCCTTCCTTTTGTGACAGTTCTTGTTGCACTACAGCTTTTCTTGCAGGTGTGACTGAAGGAGCCACTCTGTGCAATGTTTAACCATCAGTTCCCCAGTCTTGATTTACATTAACAGTGCTGGTTGTGAACTTCAGCATATCTTTTTTATGCAAATATCTAGACTTCCTCATACAAGACTTTTAGTCATAGCTACACATAAACCATGACCTTGGTTTGACTGCTTTACCATCTACTTCAGCTTCAGGCTGTTGACTTTCTCATGCTTTTGGTATTCTTACTCTATCTCCATCTTATAAATCTGGTATAATATTTTTCAGTTTGTATCACTGTGGCATTTGTGTTTCTAGTATTTTCTCTCCAGCATTTTGTTGCTTCAAACTGATTTTTAGGCATTAGTAAATAGCTGAAGTAGGAAATTTGCTTTACAGCTTTCTAACCCTTAACTGTTGAACTGCCAAGAGACAAAGTCCCAGCAAAATAGTATTACTATAATCTGAAGTTATGAGATGATAACCCAGACAGTTTTTTTGTGTTGCCCTTTCTCATGGGATTCTTTGCTGTTTAGATTGTTGCCTATGCTTGTATTTGCTCATGACACTTGAGAGGACTGGCTACTATATGATAGAAATTTATCTCACATACAGATATCCTGAATTCCTGACTTTTATGTTACATAACATCATCATTTATTTCAATAAGTATACCCTGTCTTGAAAATATAAGCATTAATGTTCTAATCACAATTGTTTGTGTGTTCTCAAAGTAAGAAATCATCCATTGCAATTATCACTCTTCCCAGGCCTTCAGCTGCTTGAGAAATATCTCTTTTGAATATCTCTGGAACAGATGAAATGCTAAATGGAAATCTAAAAATTACCAAAACGTAAATGCACATAAATAAAGAACCAAAATGTATTTTTTTTAATCTACTAATTATTTTGCTGCGGTTCAAAATCTAAGACATTAGACATATTAAGTGTACACAAGTTGGAGCTTTCTTTCATCCAGCCTTGTCTAGTAACTCATATTTACATCTAGTACTGATAATAGATCAACACTGATCTGTTTTTGTCATATTATTCAACTATTCTTGATCAATTTAAGTGGGAACTTTATTCTGATTTATAACAGTGGCCATATTATTCACCCATTCTGTTGGTATGATTGATTCTTAATGACACATAAGCTTTCTATTTGATTTATTGCCTGCTCTGTTATTCTCCTGTAAGTGACTGGGAGTTTCCTTAGAGCATATACCACTTGCACAGAATCAGGATTTACTGTTATGTGCAATATTCACATTGGTCTGTATTTAAATTGGGTATGGTACATCACAAATGTTCAGGATGTCTGTACAACTGTGTGACTGTTGCTGACACTTTGCATTTAACACTGTGAATATGCTTAATGAATTCTTACTTCTCACAAGCCTCATGACCCATAACATTAAGAGAGATTATTTCTTTAAGTACTATGATTTAAACGCAGGACTGTACTTTTGTTTTATATTCACAGCAGTATATTTTAGTATAGCAGTTATACACAGTATCCCCTCTTATCTTAACAATGTGTACTCATCTTTCTCCTCTGTGCCTTTGAGTGTCATTGCTTCAAAACTGTTTTCAGACAAACTATTACATTCTGTACCAATGCCTTGTTTCAATTCAATATACTTTTTAATTATCAGCATTGCTTACCAACAGTCTAAGTGGCATTCATCTCACCTGTCCTGATATTTTTTCACAGATCAGTGATCACTGTATTAAAGATTGCTTCATTAGTCTTGAAAAGCAGCTCACATTTATGATTCTTTTCAACTGCATGCAAATTTATTTGAACCTGATTTTTATATATCTGAAAAAATATTCCTTCAGCTATAGCTTCTGTTATCTTTTTCTATGCGTTTTTCCTGATGCAACTACTGACCATCAAATTTACTGTATAATTCATGCCCAACTGACCCCCCCCCCACTTGGGTGTTTTTAATAAGGACGAGACCTGCATGGGGTAAATTCACACAGGCATGCCTAGAGGTAGTTTATGCCTTTGCTAATATTCTAACAATAAGGTGATATTTTTGATTAAACCAATCCCCTCCCCTAGTTGGGATGGTGAATAGTGTCTATCACCATTGGGACTACAATGCCCTCTTCCATGTCATTGCATGCCTCCATGCATTCAAGATGACATCTGATGCCAAAGAGGCTTGATAACTAAATGCCCTGCAAAGACTAACTATAGTACGACCACCCTCCTCAAAGTGATTTTGAAATTGGATTGCTCCAAACTGTGCCCCTCCCCCAGGATAGTCATGCCAATCCTCATCTGCCATCTACATCAAGTATCTTACCCACTAAATGATCTAAGGTTGTGTGGGATATAGATGTAGCTTTAACCCTTCATGCTGCTGGAACTGACTTAAAGCTTCTACAACACTGATTAAAATCAAAGAAATGATTCCTCTCATGACTTATAGGCACTCCTATTATAGAAGGTATGATTTGTCACCCCCACTGTATTCTCTGAGCAGCTCACAGCTCTCTTTGGTTCTTTCAGATCAGCTGCTCTACATTCTCAAACGTGTCTTTTTCATAGATATTCTTGTTTCAATGCATTCTCACTTTATTATTTCATTTTTACCTTTTTATCTTCAATTCACTTAGTTAATTATTTTAACTGTGTACTTGTGTACTTGAACATTTGTGTGCTGTGCATACAATCACAGCTTTTGATAAGGTTAGGACTGATTCCTCTAAAATCCTGGCCATTGTTTGGTTATTTATTTTACTACAAACTATTTCACCTCTTTTTAATAAATAATGGAAGTCAACAAATTCATAGTCTTTGGCTCAGTTCTTTTCTCTGTACTCTGCAGAACACTGTTTCTTTTTTAAATATAAAATGGAAAATACATGGCAAGTTCTTTCAAGGATCATGATAATTCCTGAATGTCTTTCTAACTACTGCTCTTTTATTTTGTTAAACAATAGCTTATGTTTCAAAATGAGCTCATTACAAACCACCTCTAACAAAATCTGCTGATTTATTTGCATAATCTTAAGAAAAGGACACTACTTTTAACCTCTAACCTCTTAACAAAGCCAATTGGCTTTCCGTGGAACAAAGAGAAGCCCCCTTCTAAGTTCATTGACTCACTGACTTTTAACCTAATTAACTAAACTGTTATTATTTTTCTATTAAACTTACAGTAAGAGAAAGAATACGCAACTATACAGTCTTAGATCACAACCACAAAATAGTCCTGTCTCCACAGGAACAGGTAGCTTTACTGAGTGGCTTTTAATCAAATGTTGTTCGGTCAATGTACAATGGAAGAAAAGTACTTTCAGCAATTGTTGAGGATGTATTTTCCCCAGTGTTGTGCAATTTCATAAGAGGTGCAAAAGGATTCTTTTGTGGTTGCTAAATGTGTTTTTTGGCTATTTTTCAAACAAACAGCATTCAATTGAAAGCTGTTTAGTGGAGCAACATGATTTCCTCATCACATGCCATACACGCACAGACAATGTAATAAACAACATTTTCTCAGATATAGGAACATAAATGCCATAATCTAAACTTACTTCCATCAGAAATACTAGTCAATATCTTATATTCACCTAGATATCATTGTCAAAAGTTGTTGTTTTACATACAATGGAATAACTTAAACATTTCTAACAGTGATAATAAAGTTTACTTTGAAAATTACAAGTACAGGTTCAATGAAAATAGAAATGTCAAACCACAGTTGGCTGATTTCCATTTTCACTGACCTGCACTATTGCGAGTGTGCACTTTAGTGAATGCCACTGTGCATTCACACATATGTCATCGGAGTTATAACTCTAGATCGTGGTACAGTGGGGCTCTGGAAATTACCCTTTTCTTTACTGTAGTGCAATCTCGGAGTTGGGATACATTATTTGCAGGGGGTGTGGAGGGCACAGCCACCCTACAAAAACATTACATTACATGATATGTAGTAGTGACGTGCAACACAGAATGTCAAAAGTGCGAATTCGAATGTTTCGCTATATGCACTTCGACATTCTGTTCTAATTAATATGCTGCACATCACACATCTGAATCTGAGATGTGAATGAATTTTGTTCTGTACTTCAGTATTCTCACAGTAAACTGATAATAACTATATCTCCACAGGTAGTTCTTATTTGCTTGCTTGAATTATTTGACTCTTCTTTTGCCATCTACCATAACACATATTATTTGCATTACAATTAGTCTCCAATACTTAGAACACATTGTGCTAGAGAACCTGGATTCATGACCTGGAGTCATTCTTGGCTAACAGACAGTAGAATCAGAGGCCAGAGGGAAATAGTAAGTCCTTTGCAAATGTACTACTTAAAAGACCTCTATGAAACTCTGTATGATAAATTATTCTTACTAGATGTATGTGAGTGTGCGAGTGAGTGTGTGTGTGTGTGTGTGTGTGTGTGTGTGTGTGTGTGTGTGTGTGTGTGTGTGTGTGTGTGTGTGTGTGTGTGTGTGTGTGTGTGTGTGTGTGTGCATTATGTTCCTAAGTTTCCTAGGCAACCCACCAAGACACTTTCCTTACCAATACACTGATTACACTCACACCAGCCTTACTACTTCACACAACTGATTATGTTCTGGCGGAATGGAGGACAGTATCAGTAATCCCTCTGCACAAAGGAGTACCATCAACTGACCCTGGTAATTACAGGCCCATAAGCTTAACTAGCCTCATCTTAAGGACATGGAAAGAATCATTATGGACCTTATTAACAAGAATATAGGAAATCTCTAAACTCTGGACATAACCCAGTTCAGATTTGTTTGAAGTAGACTGTGCCTGTTAAACATGGTTGACTTCTTCGAGAAAGTATTGGATGAGGGAAAGACAGTGCATACCATCTGTCTTGACCTAGCCAAGGCATTTGACACAATCTTCCACTCAGGTATTATATGGAAACTGTCCCATTTGGGAATTAACCCCTACATTACCAGATAGATATCCAACTGGTTCACCGACAGGAGACATACTGTCAAAGTGAGTGACTTCACCTCTAGCAAAAGGCCAGTCACCAGTGGTGTACCACAGGGTTTTGTGCTGGGCCCCCTACTGTTTGGAATTTATTTCTCAGAAGTCCAGGCAGACTTGTATGGCCCGTGGCTGACCAAGTTCACTGACGATTGTAAATTAGGAGCAATCATTGAGTCCCCCAATGATGTTAATATACTGCAGACAGGGTTAATGCAGACAAATGATTAGTGCCAAAGCCATGGATTAAAGCTAAATGCAAAAAAATGCAGTATTATTTCTTTTGGGAAAGCTGATATCACTGCTACTTACATTATAGACAGCACCACCAAAAATGTAAACCCAGTGGTACGTGATCTGGGTACTCAGGTTAATAGCAATCTGAACTTTGACCACCACGCAGCCACAGTTGTAAGAAAATCCTTCTATGTGGCACATCTTATAAGTAAAGGCATCACATCTAGATCTAAGGATGTTATAATTCCATTATACTTGACCCTCATCAGACCAATAATTGAGTACAATGATCTCTTTTGCACGTACCTCACCAGAAACCTGCAACAATTGGAGACACCACAGAGGTTTCTCACCAGGAAATTACAGGGTACATAAAGCGAGCCTTACGTGGAAAGACTGAAAAACCTGTCACTGTATCCTGTCTCCTACAGGTTGCTAAGGGGTGACCTCTGCCTGGCTTACACAGACTCTGACCTAGCCCTGATGAAAATGCATCACATTTGTGAACCAAACTATAAGATGGCCACTCTGTCCCAGGATCTTAACCTAGCCTGTGACATGAACAGGTCATTCTGATGAGGTAGATACATCGGACAGAGACTGCCACTTCTCTTGAACAAGCTTCCAATTCACATGAAACAGTGCCCCTCCCTGACCCTCTTCAAACGCAACATAGATCAATGGATGTGTGACTGCAAATTCACTTCTGGGGTGGTGCCCATGTTCCTCCTGGACAGACAAAGTCAGTATTAACTACCACAAACCTTTACCTCTGTGAACTTCATTCACCTAACCACCAGCAATTGGGGCAACTTGGGATAAATCTGGCTAGGCTTGTAAGGGCACTAAGACAGTTAGCCTAGCAACCTTCTATGAACCTATGAATCTATGAACAACACCTTCCAGCTAATAAAGCACTCACTACAAACAGTGTCATCTAAACTGTATTGTTAAGGCCCTAAGGTTACCCAAGCATGTTATCATGTTATCACATGAAGTGACATTATAGTCAGACATTCCAACAAAAACACTCACTAAGTTGAGCAAAGGTAGAGTGATAGTATGTAGTCTCTCTGGTAGGAGAATATATAATGTCACTAGGGCGATCAGATCCTTTTACCTCAAGTTTGCATACAACCTGGCCGTTGCTCCATTGGGAGTGAATGATCCTAGATTTTGCATCTTGGATGGTAGGAGTAGAGGCATGGTTGAAGTTTCCATGTATATTTCTGATCCTGGAAAGAAGCTATTTTGGGCAGTGTCTTGCCATCAATATAAATGATGCAGCACTACAAACAAAAATAATAAACTTGAACAGTTGGCTCAATAACTGGTATCATTCTAGGGGGATGCAGTGTGTGGATGGTAGACACTCCTGCTTGCTTTGTTAGAGCTGGCCTTTATCTTTCTCCTCAGGGCTTCTGTATATTGGCAAAGACATTCTGTGATCCATAGCACTTTTTTAGGCAGAGTCAGTCTTCTGCACCTAGAAACCTAACAAATGCTTATCAGGCCCATTTTAACATGGCACTGGTGACTGCTAAAAGTTTAAACAAGAATGTATCATTCCTCAAGGCCTCCCAGACATTTAAAGACATGCATATGTATATAATTACAGAAACTTGGTTTCAATGCTATGACAGCACTCCTTTACCAGCTTTTAATGGCTGTCCTTCGGACAGACCCCTCCCCGGTGAGGATGGGTGCACATCCCATGGGATCATATCCAAATTCATCTGTTATCTTGTCATCTCACAGCCAATCCAGTAGGATAATAACATAGAACTTTTGTATATCCTGGTATCCAGTAAAAAGTCCACTTACCATTGCACTGCCAGCCATAGAACCTCAATGATGACTCTCATGGCCCATGACACCTGCCTAAACAGATTATATTCCTGGAATATTGAATCGATCACATTCATTCTGGAAGATGTCAACTACCTGTCGATAAGCTGGCAAACATACAACCCAAACAGCCAATAGACACCAGGGTTCCTTGACAGCATCAATGCTAACTTTTTTTATACCAGATAGTACACTTCCCTACTAGAATTTCAAATCTACTTCACCTTTATATTTTTTGAGGAGTTTTTTTTTTCACTGGCACTGTGCTGTAAAGGGGAATCTTGGCCATTCAGACTATTCCAGTTAACAAATAATAAATAAAATAAGCTCACCATATCTTTAGTTTCCCCATCAATAGACACATCAAACCACTGTGCTGTCTTTTTTTCCATAAGGACCCTTCTTAAAGACGTCCTCCAATCCTACTGTCTTCATGGGATCTCTCTAGGGCCAATTTCCTTGCATTTTCTGATGATCTAAAGAGCTTTCATAGGGACCTCATAGCAAATGTGACTACTTATACAGTCAGTTTCTAGTTCCATCTAAATTCCAACAATAATGCTCATATTCCCATCCACCACAACTTCAATGCCAATTTTAAAACAAGCGTCTGTGGTGGAAGAGCAGAATCAAGAAACATTACATTAAAAAGAAAAACCTGCTGGGCTTATGAAATAAACTCAAACTACCCATGCTAGAAGTGACATCAAAAAGGGTAAGCAGAACACTCGGGCATAAGATCAACACCTGCAAAGCTAACATGCATTAAATATTGATACCTCATTCAAAGCTAACTACAAAACTCTTTTTAACTAAGTCAGGGATCTTAGAACAATATTCAGCACTAAGTACCACCTACTCTAATATGGAAGACATTGACAACATATTAGCAGAAAAATTCAATTGAAACTTTTCTCGCATTTCCTCTCCGTTCTGTTCCTTTCCTTTCCTCTCTCCATTCATTCTATACTACTGTTTATAGTTACACTAGAAAAGTCATATAAGCACTTATAATCAAAAACAACATCTCCGTGGGGCAAGACAACACAGCAGTTGGTCCCCTTGTTAGCATAAAACACTGACCCAATGATTCAATCTTAGACCCGTTCAGTCTTAGTCTTTCCTCTGGGTATGTGCCTGAGTCTAGTTGGACAAATATTATGGTACCTCTCCTCAATGGCAGCCCTACCACTGGCCCAGGGAACTATAATCAAATGAACCTTGCCAGCATCATTTGAAAATAATAAAGCATACCATCACGGCTCTCATAAGCAATGATACTGACAGATTACAAACTCTTAATCCTAATCAATATGGCTTTGTGAAATATAGTCCTGCCTGCTAACTGTGATGAATTTCTTTGGAAAAATTCACTGAAGTGCTGAATGATGGCAAATTGAAGCACACCATCTACCTTGATTTAGTCAAGCCAAGGCTTTTTCATTATTTCATCATCATTAGAAGCTGACCCAATTAAATGCTAACCTTTACAACACACATTGGATATCAAACTGGCTCTCAGAAATGACTCACACAGTCATGGTTGATGGAACCCTGTCGTCAAAAAGTCGGGGCACCATTAGCATCCCACAAGGTTCTACTTTGGAGCTGCTTCTCCTTAGTATATACTTTGCTGATGTATAAGCCAACATCAAGAGTGTCTGGCTGACTAAGTCTGCCATTCACTATAAAATCTGAGCTCTCACTAGTTCACCGGATGGTATTCAAATCCATTAAATGGCCCTAATCAATACAAACTCCTAGAGTCAAGACCATGATCTTAAGTTCAAGGCAAATAAATGTAACAATGCTGTATATGGGAAGGAAAAATACTTCTATACCTACTTTTTAAATGATAACCTCCAAAATAGATGATGTCATAATAGATCTAGGTGCGTTCATGGACAATGAACATTCTTTTGGTCAACATATAGCAGCTATGATTAGGAAATCCTTCTATCTAATAAAATTAATAAAGACACGTCTACTAGGTCCATGGAAGTTATTATCCCTTTCTAGTCTGCACTTATTAGGCACACAATAGAATATAAATTCCCTCTTTAACTTGTATCTAAGCAAACATACAGTATTACCCAATCCGAGAGAAAACACAACAATGCTTCTTCGCCAAGAAAATATCAGGTATGAGCTGCCTAGACTACTCCTTCTGCTAAAGAAGGGCATCAGTATCCCTAAATCTATAGTGCAGTATTGAGTGAACCTATTGGTGGGATAAGTATCTCTTCCAAAGGATCCCATACTTATGGAAAACGCTGCTCTTACTAAATTGATTTATATCCAGAATAGAGAAGTAGATATGGATCTGTAACTTCCTTGTCTAACTCCTCATACCCTTATTGGCAATGACAGCAAGTGCTGATAGCCTAGTATATACTTAAAAGCCTAAGGATCTATAAATACGTGTGAGCACATGAAGAAGAAGAGGAGGCTCTTCTTATGAAAGCTGCAATCAAGGACTACATATTACATGGCTGCAATCAAGGACTACATATTACATGGCTGCAATCAAGGACTACATATTACATGGCTGCAATCAAGGACTACATATTGCATGGCTGCAATCAAGGACTACATATTACATGGCTGCAATCAAGGACTACATATTACATGGCTGCAATCAAGGACTACATATTACATGTAGAAGAAGGTATAAAATATTAGCAATAAGCTAACAAAGAAATGACACAGAATATAATGCCATTAGTTTCCCAGAGAAGGGGCATCAATCATACCCAGCTGCAAGCAGTAATATAACTATGCAGTATAAGCCCAACAAACCAGTGCACTCAAAACAACTACAAATTCTCAAATGTAGAGAATATAGCTAGCAGTTATAACCTGATAAATTATGCCAACAATGACGCTTACTATACACAATCCACTGCTACTGTTACTGGAGTGCTTGTGTTAATGATTTGCCATTGCATGACCATACCTTAGACGTAAACAATCCCTGGGATTCATTAATGCTTACACTACATGTACAGTAAGTGTACAGTATTCTGAGTGAACAGACAACACAAGCATAACTCATACCTTCTCCCTCCTAATTTTAGTTTTCCTACTGATTTTCTTGTAGCCTTCAATATCAAGGGGGTTTATAAAGATTACCACAAAGTGCAGACATGTACACTTAGTGTAATCTTTCTGAGTGACTAAAAAGCACAAAAATGTAGTAGGCATGTTCTTGAACACAGATTGTGTACACCTAGAGTAGGTGTTAAGAATCTGGCCTAATGTCTTTCATAGGTTCATAGGTTCATAGGATAATACTAGGCTATTGGCCTAGAGGCCCTTATAAGCCTAGCCAAGAATTTTACCCATGTTCCCTCAAAGTCAGCACCTGCTTCCCCTGTCCAACAGGGACACAGGTCAGATCCCAGGGGTGTATTTTCTGTTTCTCATTTAATCGTCCAGGTTCCTCTTAAAGAGGGCTAGAGAGGTACTTTGCTTGACATGGAGAGGGAGTCTATTCCACCTATGAGGGGGTTTTTGGGACACAAATCTATACCGCCAACAAGTTTTATTAATGTCACAGATGAGGTTAAGGCCTTGCATGCAGGTTGCGTGAATGGAGTTTGACTTATGGATATGCAGCAACTCCATCAAGGCTGGGTCTGAGATGGCCTTGTATGCTAGACACAGGTCACCTCTGAGCAGTCTGTACAAGACTGAGTAAAGGGACAGGGTTTTAACCTATCTGCATTGGATAGGTGTTTGAGACTTGGATTTTCTTGGTCAGAAACCTGTGTGGTCTCTCCAGCTGCTGCATGTGCTTGGCAAGGTACATGCCGAAGGGGGCATTGTACTCGATAATGGGTCTGATAAGGGAGGAGTACAGGGATGTTATGACCTCCTTGTTCCCGGTTGAAATACCCTTATTTATGAGGTGAGCCATGTTGAAAGCTTTCTGTACAATGGAGGCAATTTGGTGGTCAAGTCAGGTTGCTATCAACCTGGTGATTGTGTTTCCATTTGTGTGTCTCCTTACTCAAGGCATGCAGGACAGCTACATTCTTAAAGTTCGTCTATAGGAAAATATATCTACCTGAACACTAAGTCATACTTATTGAAAGCAATAGACAAAAACAGACAGCATGTTTGGGATGTTGCACTTCATGCCAGATCTTATTAATACAGTCATAATACAGACAAATAATAAAAAGCTAGCTCACAATACAGCATCTCTGTTAAATAAATGATGGTAAGATAAAAGTCTTCCTTCATGAAGCTTTCTAGCAATGTACTTTCACATGTTTTAAAAACTTTAGTTATTAGCAAAACTGCATTGGCGACAGAGAAAAAAAAAATATCTCAAGACTTTGAAACTGACAGCATGTGTACTGAGTTTTATAACAGATGGTCCCTTAACAGCGCTAGTGTTACTGTTTTTCCCTAGCTAGATGCATTTTCATTTTCTGTTTCAGTCTCACTCCACAAAAGCATGTAATGAGTGATGTTTGTGATATAAGATACACAAAACACATTACATGATGTAAATTGCACAGTGCCATAGTAAGCTTTAGGCAAAGCGTGCTGGGCAATGCAATATGCACAGGATAATGTGAATTACAAATTAAACAATAAAGTGGTTCACTGGTTCGGAATAAGTATAAAAGGTTTATTTAATAAATCACAGCAAACAAGCATTCGTGTTAGCAGGCACTTTTTCATGTTTCGCTAATGCATGAAAACAATGTTTGCATTTAGAATGAAAATGAGATTAGCTGAACATTCAAAAAATCTGAAGTTGCTAACACACTATGTGCAGCTTATATAAAATGCATGATAAATATAACATTTACAATGAGAATGCTGCAGAACACTAAACATTACATTACTGCATTATCTTGAAATACAAAGTGTACAAGGTCTAGACTGTATAAAACAAATGAAAACTGCAACAGGTGTACTCGGACCCCTCACAAATCCTATCCTAGATCATGATGGATACAATAAAACTCCAACAGCATAACATCTCTGAATGTAAGGGTCAAAAGAAGGCTAGATAAAAGAACAGAATAGTTAAAGAAGAAGAATCGATACAAACTGCACACGTGCAGGCTACAAATCTCCCAGGAAAAAATAATACAGCCTCCTATGTAGAAATACAGGAAAAATTATACTATCATTGATTTCTGTCCTCTGGCATTGGCTTAAACGTGTATCTGGCCATTCAGCCCTCCCCTTGTATGTATCCGTTCAGTGGCATCAGAAAGCAACTAGCTGCGGCATAGCTTTTACAGCCATACCATATTCATTTTCAACAACAGAAGAATATGCAACTTCAACACAGCTCTGACATAGACAGAATACATGATGGAAGTTAGTGCAGTGGATTAATTCTATATGTTTTTAATTAACTGCATTCTGTGGCACAGGGTTTGATTCCCTAAGGGTTCATTTAACCATATAAACACCTTTAAATCAAAAAACATTAACAAATTCTTTATATCTGGTCTATTAAGTTTGTAAAGGCACAAGATTCAAACCTTTTGGTTAAGAACCAGTTAGGTAAGTTATACTCAGCCTGGATTCCTATACACTAATAACTTCCCAGTAAGCCTGTAACAAAAATTCTTATCCTCGTGAATGGTCCTAAGTCCTCTGCCAGTCACCAACAAGTGGACAAAGAGTCTGATTTAGCCATGTTCCATAGAAATCTGTCCGGTTGTTCATCACAAAAGGATGCCAAATGCCATTCACATAGCTCCCCAAAAGCAGATACTTCTAGGATTTGAACAGTAACATTTCAAAGGCATTGGCTAGCTAAGTAATGTGCTATAATGTATTTCTAGCCAGCTTTACGGTTCTGAAAGACATGGGTAGAAGGTAGAATTGTGACATTATCAGCTCTGTCACTAAACTAGCTAACAGTGACCATAAATTATGGACAATAGGAGAATACCAGTATGTACCAACTAGCTAACAGTGGCCATAAATTATGGACAACGGGAGTGTACCAGTATGTACAAACTAGCTAACAGTGGCCATAAATTATGGACAACAGGAGCGTACCAATATGTACAAACTAGCTAACTGTGACCATAAATTATGGACAACAGGTGGCTACCAGTATACACAAAGGTAAATAGTTCCCATGTCTCTGAATTCCTAATACACATCTAAGTATCTTGAAATACGGTCTTCAGTTATACAGGTGTGTTTCACCACCTGTGGAAGGAATTTTGAACTGCAGATTCTACACTATCACAAGCATTGGTCAGATTTGTGGCATCTCATGCTAGCTATAATCTTCCAGTTAAGCACTCCCTGTCCTTTTACTGGACCCAGTACCTGCCTACAAGCAATACATATTTCATCAGCCCATGTTTTGGCATGATCCACCTGGAAGTATTACATTAATAGCACCTTGATCCCCTCCCCCACAACAAATAAAAAGTTTCCTCACACTTGCCACCGGGCATCCATATATTAACATCAGTCTTACAACAATGTATTAATGAGCTGATAGATTAAGTACTTTAAATTCTGTAAGCTATAGACATACTTCGCATGTGGATAATCCCTCCACTTCTTAAGTAAACAAAGCACTAACTAGACTCAACTTATCCCATGCTCTACTTCAGCCCACTAATATCTGGCTCATCGTCTTTGTATTACTCATAGCACATGGCTGTCTAATAATCTACCAGTATGAATGTTCTCATCATCTACACCAATTACCTTCATTTTGTCCACAGTACATTGTCCATGCTGTTTCTTGTGGTCTTTTGATACTGTATGTTCTTGGCACAGTGTCATCTCTCTCATAGTATTGTCTCTCACTATCTCTATCACTTACCTATTTTCTTACCATTCCTCACTTTATGCACTTACACATGCCACTTTCTTCCTCTGCTCACTACAGTTTCTTGCCTTGGTGTGTTAGAGGCAGTTTGGTTATACTTTCAAATTATATCTTATAATGTTAAATATGTTATAATGTTAAAACTAGATGTCACCCTTTCCAGTTAAGAAACACTTGTAAGTATAGCTGTGTAACATTAACAAATTCATGTGAAGTCCTCTTGCATGTCATTCTTGTGCAACCTGGAAATTTTATATAAGTGTTCATAAATAACATTTTAATGTACCAATGTTTTTTGTACTGTAAAACTACTTAAAAATCCACCTGAAAACAACCTGAATTCAGCCATGACCACTGTGATCATTTATGTCTTTTACCAACAAATAATATTTCTGTAGGCAAATATGATGCTATTAATAACCCCAACACTCTGAAAACTACTGTAAATTGTATAACTATGTGAACAAACTAATCTCTTTGTGCTAATAGTCTGATGGCTGGTATCATATGCAAATTGTAGTCTATCATAAAAAAGTGTTTTGTTGTTCGAATGAAATATCCTGTTTATACTGCGTTTTGGGCCAGGACATGGCTGAAACAGTCTCTGGATCAGCACACCTGCTCAGACAACAAATAAAATAACTAAATAAATAAACTCAGCATTGAGAAATTCACATTTAAGGAGAGCAAATATGAGGGATCCCAGAATGATAGTGTCAAGAATATCTAGAACCTTTGGCAAAATATGTTTCATCATATTCCACATGCAACTCATCAAATAGGTGGCTGCATTACTTAGTGAGGAAAAACACTCCACACATCTCTTATGGGGCACCCACTAAACAAGCTTGACCAAGGCAATAGCAGGGGCCTGTTCAAGCAGTACAAGCTGTCAATGGATGCAGGAACAACCTTTTGTATATATATCTACCAGCAACCCATTACATGAAACTGGCCAGCAAATAAGGCACATGGAACTCGAATCCTCTAATCAGAAGACAGATTTTATTCCTAAGGAATCGTTGACTTGATTTCCCAGAGTACAGTTCACGTAATGCAGGATCAGTGGAAGGCACATTGTTTGAATAGAAACACACCCAGCTACAAATGATGGGAGAAGTTTGCTCTGTTCCTCATAAAAGGACCTTAATAGAGGCTTTTACAGATAAATAATGATCCAGAATAAGGTTGCCCATACTAGTCCTAATGAAAAAGCCAATGGCTGTGGACATCATCCACCTCTGCGAAACTAAGCTCTCTTCTTAGGGGAATTAAATTAAGCTTCATATGTGCATTCTTGATAGCATTAATACATAAACCAGTGACTTCTTCAAAGCTGGCAAAAGTCTTTTGAAATTGTTGAAAGCAGCACTCTGGTTCCCTGACCATCCCTGCACAATCACAACTGTACAACAGGATGCAAAAACGCAACAGGTATTGTGCCATCTCTTGCCCCATTAGTAAGTACTTTAATAGTAAGGACAGTAGTTCAATGAGATATAAATAAAGGGGAGAGAAAGGGTACCCCACCCCATGTCACATGGATCCAGTAACTGTGTAATAACCAAAATGTTGTGGAACTGAATTGCAAAATTTTAACCTACCTGAAAAATTCATACCTACATCTCACCTGTTCCAGTACTGCAAAATGAAAACTGCTTTCTACAGTTTCAAATGCTTTCTTGATATCCAGCAACAAAATGGCCACTGTGATGACATACACTGGGATTCATTCAGGAGGGACTGTAAAAGCCACCAGTGGACACTGGAATAACTACACTTATCGAATAGAGCTTGAACCAGTGAAATGAAATGAGATATGATAGGTATCATCCTGTCTACCAAGACTTCGGCCAAATTTTTGTATCAGCAGTGAACAATAAAATGGTTCAAAAATTGTGGCTGAACTTTTTTCTATGTAGGTTTGGGTAATAGTGTGATCTGTACCTGGCTATATCCCCTTTGCCAAAGTATACCTCCTGCAGTTGCCCCACCAGATCTTCTGAGTCCAACTTATACAGGCCAGTTGAGAAAAGCAACATTATTATGTGATAACCTGCCTCACTTCAGCTGTTGTATGGTCACCAGTAACCCCCCAGAAGATTGAGGCATCCAGTTCACTCATCTAAATCAGCTGAGACTAGAATGCTATCTAAAAGTAGCCCTGAACATTTTATCACAACTCATCTGCAATCTTTATTCTACATAGTGATGTCAAAATCATTACTAAAGAGCCTTATGGTTTCATTTTGGCTCCTGCATGCTTTCCATCACCTCTGGCCTTGTCTGCCTACCTCACATTTAGCCTGTATAAGCCAACAGATTTTTTGCCCAATATCTGAATCCCCAATAGCATGCGATGTCAGCAAGGCCACCCTAACCAGAGCACATACAATGCATCTCTCCTACCTCAGCTTAATCCTTTTTACACAAGACAGCATTGAGGCTCATGACCTGTTTAACACCTTAATTCACAAGTCATTCATTTTGTTCTCCAGGAACTTTAGCTTCCTGACCTTGCTTCTCTTTTACTGACTTACTATATTGATTACGCATTATTCCCTTTGCTAATATTTCAAAATGTCTTACAACCACCTGCAGGATATTCCTCTCATTTGTAGATACAGTATAACTCTATCACCCAGCCCAGAAATACATCTGTGGTACCTTCTTCCATCTGAAAATCTCTGCTTCCAGATGAAATTATAGAAGGTCAACTTAACATTCCTAATGTTTCAAAATAAGGTCTAAACTGCCATCATCTATACTTGTGGAGTGAAGTACCTATATTTCCTCTCCCTCAAATGAACAACATGGCACACATTTACCAATGGCATCTGCTGATAGTTCTCCAGACTGGTAATATCAAAGGAAAAAACTTCAAAGACCAATACACGTAATGTTCAGTTAAGGCACTTTAATTTACTTGCAGCAAGGAGACAAAAACATGCAAATGCAAGGATTTGTCTAACTACTAACAGGAAGTATGTTCATTCTTATAAAAGACATGGCCTTCTAAGTTGACGTAATCAAACACAACTTGTAACATTGTTCTACAGCAGATGTTACTCCAGATTTTCTGCTGACATGACTAGATTTGTGAGAAACTTTTCAGAAAAACAACCTGGCCTTGGTGACTATTAATCCGTTTACAAGCGTCTATTGTACAGTGTTACATTTCAAGGTACTTTTCTAATACAGATACAAGCAAATGCTGATTGCAGTTCATATTTTCAAGCAGGCTTTGTACTAATTATCTGTAACTTCTACAGCTGTGTATTTTCTCATGGCACAGCGGAACTTCTTGACCAAGTTTCATACAAGTAGTATTGTTCTATTCATTATTTTCCTAATGCAAGCAGAAATCACCTGCTTCTCAGTAAATTTCCAAGGCACAAGCAAGATTTTAGTTAACAGTACAAGGTCAGAAAGCAACTGCAGTTTGTACAGATTTATGCAGTATGAAATAGAATAAATGTGTTAACCCTTTTCAAGCTCTAAATGCACTAAGCACATTGCTAATACACACATTAATACATATTTTTCTAACATTTCCCCCCATTAATACTTTTATTCTACTTTCAAAATAAGCATAAACAGTTTGTTTTCTTCTCCTAACCTCTTCCACTCAGGATTTGCAGTTAAGAGAGTCATTCAGTTTAAACTTATGAAAGCATTTTTAGTCTTTTAACAGTTCTTCAAACTCAGTACTTTGATATAAGGTTTCAGAAATTGACATGTCTATAAGGTCTTTAATCAGTCTTTTCATGCAGGGGATACCACAACAAACACATACTCCCAGTAGGAGCATACCTACACAAATGGCAATCAGGATGTTCATTAGGATGGTACCCCACCCCCCAAACCATTTCTGGAAAAAGTCCGTCAGTGGGTTTGGGCCTGGTATGGTCATGGCCGACACTTGCTGAATTACCTCAAGATGATTGTCTATCTCGTGTTTATGGTCAGGAATATATGAACAGCATTCTTCTTGGATTAAAGTGCATGTACCACCTCTCGCCACTAAGCTGAAGTTGAGAGCCATGCGATTTTGGAGCACTACAGTTCTCATAGCATTCAGTTCATCAGTCACCAATTCGAGAGCAGAAAAAGTTGCGTTGCTCATTACTTCAAGAAGTTTTGACAGTTTTCTCAGCTCCCAGATCGATTTCACTGCTCCATATGCTGGTAATATGCCTGCCCACGATATAACGCTATCACTCAAGTCCATGTGTGTCAGTCCTTTACCTAGAGAGTGATGGTCTTTCCAACATGCATCGAATTGTCCCACTGGATTTACAGGTTTCTTGGTGACTTCTCGGACATTTCGAACTTTCCCATGAGGCAAAACTGCAGTGTGTCGTATGGCCGGAACCAGGTAACCCAAAAAACAACTGCCGGATCAATTCTCAGGTAACCATTTGTATGCCTTTCTGCCACACACAAAATAACAATCCTCTACTTTAGTAGTAACCTTACTATGAATATACACTCGCCCTGCATGAAACATTTTTCTATCAATTATAGATAGCTGTTTATAAAGAACAAAATTATGTTTTACTTCATCAAGTGTTTTTAGATCAATCCAATAAATGAATCATAGTTTGTATTGCAATAAAGATTTACTTTGTTACCTTTAGTGTAACATCTATAAGGAACAGTCACATTGCAATTGCTCCAACCCACCTGAACAGTATCATTTTTATAAAAACACACAGTTCCCTTTTGTGGAACAGACAAGTGCAATGCTATTTAATCTTGTGCTGTAATGGTTGAGGTATCATAAATCAAGTTCTCCCAGGTCTCATTGAACCCTAGGGGGACTGTAGTCATTAATAACCCCCCGTATGCTGTCGGCAAAGCTGTGCAAATCCAGCAATTCGAAACATTGAAAGTCTCAGCATACACATATTTAATTGCCTGGTAAGTGTTAAAGTTTGGATGCCAGTTTATGAGTAATGCTTCACGTTTATTCAGTTCAGTCTGCGTGGCTGGGAAAAGAAAAGGCCACAACAAAAAGATTACTGTCACAAATACAGTTAACAGGATGATTATGCAATACTTCTGAGTAAAGGGTTGTTCTACATTCCTGTTTCTTCTGGACTCTATCATTTTTGCTCTTGGCATGTAACAGGATTTTTGTCCAGTTCAAAGTTTTTAACTAATTTACAGTGCGTCAAGTGGATCCAGGAGGCACGCTCCGCAATTTTGACTGCAGTGGGTGTTGATAAAAGCACTTGATATGGACCTTCCCACTTTGGAGATGCACAATTTTTCTTCTTAACTATCTTCAGACAGATCCACGCTCCAGGGGGCACTGCCACTTCTGATGGTCTGGTTCGTTCTTTATCTGAAACAGAATTTAACTGCAACAAATGTTTAGAATTTAACAAATTACGCATATACTCTGCTAATGTACTGTCAGCTTCCTGGTCTGCGGGCATGAGAGATTTCCACTGAGATATATAGTAAGCCCTTCCAAAGAGCTTTTCAAAAGGAGTCAGTCCTTTTGCATTCAGAACAGTTCTCATGCTCAACATTGCCAGGGGCAGACAGTACACCCAGTTTCTCTGCGTTTCTGTCATTAATTTTCTTAGCTTACTCTTTAAAATCCCATTATGCCTCTCTACTAGCCCTGCTGATTGCGGGTGATACGCACAATGATTCTTTAGAGAAATACAAAAATGTTTACTTAACTGCTGTATGGTCTGATTCACGAAGTGTGTGCCGTTGTCACTGTAGATCCTTTCTGTAATACCGAAACTAGGGATGATTTCTTTAACAAGCACTTTGGCCACAGTCGCAGCGTCTGGATTTTTAGTCGGAAAGGCTTCCACCCATCTGGAAAACATATCTACAATGACAAGACAATACTTATTTTCACATTTATTCAACTCTATGAAATACATACAGATAGTATGAAATGGATATGGTGGTGTAGGGAAACACCCTTGATTGACTTTAACGCCCCTTGTGCATGATGTTTATTACAGATGTGGCATAACGAACAAATTTTTTTAGAGTAGTTTGTAAATCCGTACGTTGTGAACACTTGGTTCACCAGCTGTACCAACCCCCCTGTTGAGCCATGGCACTGCCCATGGCTCAACAAAGCTGCATATCTAAACAAATTAGACGGCAATATCGGTTTCCCTTCTTTAGAGATGTACAGCCCCTTTTCGAGAATTGCTCCTCGTTTTACCTATCTTTGTTTTTCAGTTTGCATAGTAAATGTTTGCATTGTCTTCAACATTTCTAAGTCTAAAATCTCAGAGGGTTGTAGCTCCTCATTCAAAAGAAATACTTCTGAAGCTGCCTGCTTTGCAGCTGTATCAGCTCTCGCATTACCTTTTGAAATCCTGTCCTGTCGCTTGGTATGAGCTGTGCATTTACAAATAGCTACTTTCTGAGGTAACTGAATGGATTCTAAAAGATCTAAAATAAACTGTGCATGATTGATTGGTTTGCCAGTAGATGTTATCATTCCTCGATTTTTCCACTGTTGCGCAAAAACATGTACAGTAGAAAAAGCATACTGGCTGTCAGTAAAAATGTTTACACATTTACCCTTTGCTAAGGTACATGTCCGTGTCAAGGCAATCAATTCTGCTGCCTGTGCAGATAAACTATGTGGTAAAGATTTTGCTTCTATAATGTTTGCATCAGAAACTACTGCATATCCTACTAGGCTCTGTCCTGCAGGACCCCTTTTGGATGAGCCGTCCACGTAATATGTCACCTCGGCATCATCCAAGAGAACATCCGTAAGATCTTTTCTAGGCAGTGTCTTTTGCTCAATCACCTGCAGGCAGCTGTGTGGTGTGCCATCTGCATGGGGTTGGGAGCAAGGTAGAAGGGTTCAAAGTCGTACATCGTTCAATTGTCATATGAGGTTGGCTCAACAATATAGTCATACAGGAAAGATGCCTAGCAGGGGAAAGATATGCTACCTTCTCTTGTAGTAAAATAATCGCGACTGCATGAGGCACTCTCAATGTGAGAGGGTGGAACAACACTACTGAGGCTGAAGCCTGTACTGCCATTGCAGCTGCAACTACTGCTTGTACACAGTGAGGTAAAGACTGTGCCACTGGGTCCAGTTGTGATGAATAATAAGCAATAGGGCATTGCTTGTCCCCATGCTGCTGTGTTAACACTGATGTCATATAACCTTGCTTACAATCTACAGTTTGGAAAAAATGTTTATGATAGTTTGGTAATCCCAAAACTAATGAGGACGCTATTAACTGTTTCAGTTTGCAGAAAGCAGATTCTGCTTCTGGTGTCCATTGTATCAAATCCTGTGCTGCCATAGGCTTTTTATAAATCAGGTTAGTCAACAGTGCAGATTCCAAGGCACAGTTTGGAATCCAACTCCGACAAAAATTAGTCGTACCCAGAAAGGACATAATTTCCTTCTTGGTAGTGGGTTTTGGTGCTTGCTAAATCACTATTTTTCTGTCCTCATCTAATGTCCTACCTTCCTTGGATATTACATATCCTAGGTATTTAACTTGTTTTTTCCAAAGCTGCAGTTTATTTTTGTTTACTTTATGTCCTTCAGTGGCTAAAAATTGTAATAGCGCTATGGTATCTTCTTTACAGTCTTGCTGGGTGGGGGACGCCAGCAGGATATCGTCAACATAAAGCAAAATCTGACTACCTCTTGGTGGGGTAAATCCCGCCAAGTTGCTTGCCATTTCTTGTGAGAATATTGTTGGACTTTCACAATACCTCTGTGGTAGTCGCGTATATGTATACCTTTTTCCCTGAAATGTGAATGCAAACCAATGCTGGCTGTCAGGGTGTATCGGTATCGAAAAGAACGCATTGCTGATATCTACCACAGAAAAATATTTCTGTTGAGGTTTTAAATCATTTAACAGGGTGTGTGGGTCTGGCACAGTAGGTGCCCTTGGTATTACTGCATCATTTACAGTTTGTAAATTTTGGACCATACGCCATTCTCCATTCGCTTTCTTAACAGGAAATAAGGGTGTGTTACATGGTGAATCAGGAGATTCCACCAGCACCCCTTCCTTAAGTAAAGCTGCTATAATAGGTTTGATTCCTACCTCTGCATCTTTTCTTAAGGGATACTGTCTCTTTTGTGGTCTAAATGCTGACTTTGGCATAATAGTAACTGGTCCCGCTGTATGAATAAGTCCTACATCTGATTTTCCTGTCGACCAGAGATTTTCTGGTATATTCTGTAAGACATTCTCTTCCTCCTTCAATAGGAGTGCCAATCAGCTGTCCTTGCTAGACTGCAAGTATACAGCTGGGTGGGTCTGAGTTATCCAATTCAGCTTCTGCACTTGTATTCCCTGTTCTGACAGTTCTTACTCTGTCTGTTTTTCCCATCTCGTGACTTTTTCTCCTAAGTCTACCCATTTTAATTTCTTGTCCTTAGTTAAGCTAACATGTGGTAATCGATTAGATTTATAGAGTGCAAAGAACTCCTGGGGCAATGAACAGCTGGCTACACTGTTCCCTTCTGTGTCCCAGTACAGATTACGTAATACCAATCTGTTTGCACGATTTCTAAACAATAATTGCTCATATTCCTTATCAGTCCTGGTGTATTACAATAATACAGAGTACAGTGCAACAAATGCTGTTTATCAGTGTCAAGGGAGGGGAACTTGCTGATGGCTACATTCATCAACTCTTCGGTCACCGCCCCTGGACCAGTTGTAACGAAGTCCTGGCTGTACCAGTAAAACATTTCACCCTCCGATTGCACTGCAAAGGTATCAACTTGTCGCTGTGCTTCCATACCCTGCATAGTCGGAACTACTGCTATACCAAATAGCTGCATAAGGTCTCTGCCCAAGAGGTTTACTGGGCATTTTGCAGATACAACAATTTTGCTTTTCTGGGTCAATCCTGAAACAGGATCAGTTATCACAATATTATGGGAGAGGGGCTCCCGATACAGCTGTCCATTAGCTGCTTTCACTAATATGTAATCAGGTGACTCTGAATTCTCTGGCAGTTTGGAGGGATGTACCACGGTCCGTGATGCCCCTGAGTCACACAAGAATCTGACTTCCCTCCCTTCTACCAGGAGTGTAACTTCTGGTTTTGTGTCTGATAAATAGAGCTCTAAGCTCAATAAAGCCAAATCCAATATTTCATTTTCTTCACTATCCGTGACTTCTTGCACTTCCTCTATTTCTTCTGTCACATTCTCTACTCCCGCTATCACATACTCATTTGTCCTTTCTCTGTTATTCCCTTCTAGTGATTCCTGACTACCATATAGTCAGTCCTCACCCTCCTTATCCTCCGTGGTTGCCTTCTTGTTTTTCTTGCAATCCCTTGCCAAGTGTCCTTTCTTACCGCATTTAAAACATTCACCCCTTTTCTTTCACCCTTCAAAGTCCTCTGATCGTTGATCAGATTGTTTGTTTCCCTGGGCATTTCTCTTGCCCTTTTTCCTGGACTGTACTACATAAACTTCTGCTCCATCTTCTACAAAAAATACTTGGGCTTTCTTTTTCTTTTTGCTATTAAAATGCTTTTCGGCATGCCTAGCATATTCAAGCAATGACTGTAACCTGCTTGTACGATGATCTACCATGTGTTTTGTAATAAAGCTGCTTATAGGTGCAATACTGCTGTTCAAAAATGTATTATTTAACTGCTGCTCGTATGGGGAATCGTGTGTCTGGTCTTCAGGAACCTGCATTCCACAATGATTATTAAAACATTCTAATAGTCTGGCATAATATCGGTCAATAGCTTCACCTTCCTGTTGGATGCATTGATTAATGCAAGTCCAGTCTGCCCTAGGCTTCCATTTCTCAGAGATTCGGTCTGTAAGACCTTTCACTCTGTTGTCTAACTCTGCGCTGCTATGTGGGAGGGGCTGAGCGCAATGTCACGTGGATTCCAGTCGCCACTAATCATGTGCCAATCTGGTCCCACAATTTGTCTGACTACTTTTTCTACCTCTTCTCTGTTTAAATTATAACTCAGCCTCATTCCTTGTAAATCTTCTAAGAACTTTCTAAAATTAACTTTTGGATGGGGAATTCCCTCAGTGGCTTTCCGGATGTCTTCCGGAGTCCAGGGTCTATACACTAGAATAGTTGGGTCCTGACCTTCTTTCCCTGCCTGAGGATTAGGCACTTCTATAAGTGGGCATATTTCTTCTTCACTCATAAATCGTGAATTTCTACCCATTTGATATAACTCAATGTCCCCTTTTGAGTTTTCTGCCCGTGTTCAAGACCTGGTCTCGACGGGATCTCTAATAAACGGTTTTGCTTTTGTAGTGTCTCTACTCACAGTGACAGTAGGATATCGCGGGGGTGGACTAATTTGTTCACTTGCCTCATATTCTGGTAAGGAAGGTGGAGGGGCTGATGCTATTACTAAGTTATTGTCCTCCTTATCTAAAAACATTGCTTTTGAATTATTACTCTTTTGTTCCCTTCAGTTTACTTCCTCAATCCACCTGTGTGCCTGAGGAATTCCTATTTGACATTGCTTTTTTTACCCGACCTCTAGAATCGGTTTTAAGCTGTTTGACAAGTTTGACAAGTGAGGATTTTTCTAGTTTACCATCAAATTCGTACTTATTAACCCATTTTGAGTAGTATTTAATATTATCAGCACGCTGTGACTGCATGTATTTCGCGTCTTCGGTTAACGGTGGATTTTGGGACGTTTTTGTACAATTATTACCCATTTTGTTCTACCCTTTTAATCGTTACGTAACTCCTTATTTTTAACGTGGTACCACGGATATTTTTTTAGTCTCTTCAGAATGACTGCCTACCTGCTCTGTTTCCCTGATCTATGACAAGACAGTAATCTTTCTGTCCCTGACTTATAAATAAAGTCTTAACAGAACAAATACAAATCTAGTCCCTGATCTAAAACAGAAAAAGAAGGTAGATTCACCTTACCTGAGCCTTCATGATTGATCACCTGGTTCGAGTAAACCCGTCCTTCAGTTGCAGATCCGAAAGTGGCTGGCCTCTTTTGTATGACAATTCAGTCGGAGGACTTTTCAAAAAAGAAGAACCAATGTGGTTTCTTCCCCATACGGTTTCAAGCCACCTGGCCTGTCTGATCCGAGGTGAAGTGAAGGTTTCTGGTCCAAAGGACCAATCTGTCAAAGGAAAAAACTTCAAAGACCAATACACGTAAGGTTCAGTTAAGGCACTTTAATTTACTTGCAGCAAGGAGACAAAAACATGCAAATACAAGGATTTGTCTAACTACTAACAAGAAGTATGTTCATTCTTATAGTATTTTACAAGACATGGCCTTCTAAGCTGACGTAATCAAACACAACTTTTAGCATTGTTCTACAGCAGATGTTACTCCAGATTTTCTGCTGACATGACTAGATGTGTGAGAAACTTTTCAGAAAAACAACCTGGCCTTGGTGACTATTAATCCGTTTACAAGCGTCTATCGTACAGTGTTACATTTCAAGGTACTTTTCTAATACAGATACAAGCAAATGCTGATTGCAGTTCATATTTTCAAGCAGGCTTTGTACTAATTATCTGTAACTTCTACAGCTGTGTATTTTCTCATGGCACAGCGGAACTTCTTGTCTAAGTTTCATACAAGTAGTATTGTTCTATTCATTATTTTCCTAACGCAAGCAGAAATCACCTGCTTCTCAGTAAATTTCCAAGGCACAAGCAAGATTTTAGCTAACAGTACAAGGTCAGAAAGCAACTGCAGTTTGTACAGATTTATGCAGTATGAAATAGAATAAATGTAAAACTGAAGTTGAACACAAACCCTATACCAGCAACACGAATCAATGAAGGCA
Organism: Protopterus annectens; assembly: GCF_019279795.1. Taxonomy (NCBI): domain Eukaryota; kingdom Metazoa; phylum Chordata; order Ceratodontiformes; family Protopteridae; genus Protopterus; species Protopterus annectens. Next base: position 1,774,038,266 of record NC_056735.1, on the reverse strand, counting down.
ATCCTAGGTGTAGTGTAAGTTCCACCAATAATTCCACAACCAGCTCGAACCAACTCGAACCAAATGTAGTTTATTCCAAAAAATCAGCTAGGATTGCCTTCAAATAGAATAAATGTGTTAACCCTTTTCAAGCTCTAAATGCACTAAGCATATTGCTAATACACACATTAATACATATTTTTCTAACAGGTAACCACCCATTTATGACATTCTACAGATTCTTGCAACCTATCCAGCTCCTGGTCCCTAAGGGTACTGCAATCATGTCTAATTATTAAACATAAAATGAAAGAGTTAATAGTAATTGCCTGCAGACTGATAACTACAAATCTATTTTTCTATTATAGTCTGGGAGTACCTCTTTACATTTTTAATTTAGGTTTGTGGAGTGATAACTTGGAAACCTTTTCTTTTCCATCATGAACAAGTTTTATTTCTAAGCACGTTTGTCTTCAGTAAGAGACTTCTTCAGATCTGACTAGAAAACATTAAATACTTGCATTATATTGGGATAGGAGAAGCACTAAATAAGTGCATTATATCTGGATGGGAGAAGCAATAGGTTTCCTAAGCTCTGATGTTAAGTGAATAACTTAACACTTCTAGGATGCGATTACCTTGCTAATGTAATGTGGGTTGTGGGAACTGTGGATTCAAAATCTTTTTGGTCCAAGCTACAGAATGCCAGTAAACACAGGTATCTGGGGAGGATTTCAAATATAAGTATACATGAAAATGTATGAACCAGGGAGATCACTCAGAATTAATTTTTCCACATAGCTGAGAGTATTGATAATTCCACACTAGATGAGGGCATACATAACATATTAGAGAAAAAAAATAACTGGAATGATAAATAGGTTCATAGGTTCATAGGTAGATACTAGGCTATCTGTCCTAGGGCATTTATAAGCCTAGCCAGAGTGTATTTGGCTTCCGCCACCCTATTAGATTAGCCTACTGTGCCTTTGTAAAGTAGGTCACAGAAGGTACCCTTTTAAGATTAGTTTACTGTGCCTCTGTCTAGCAGGGACACAGAAGAGATCCCAGGGGTGAATTTGCGATTTCCCATCCACGCGTCCAGATTTCGCTTGAAGAGGGTCAGCGAGGGGCTATGTCTAACATGAATTGGGATTCTATTCCAGAGTATGGGGAGCCTCTGGGAAATTAATCTGTCCCTCCAGCATGTCCTATTTATTTTTGTACTGAGGTTTAGGTCCCTGGAGCGTGTAGCTCTAAGGGACTTGGATTTTTTGAGGTGGAGCATGTCCATTAATTCTGGGTTTGACATGGCTTTGTACGTCAGGCATAGATCGCCTCTGAGTAGGCGGTAAGCAACTGAGTAGAGCTGGAATTTCTTTAGTCGAGCTGCATAGGACATCTGTTTGTAGCCCATGATCCTCTTGGTGAGGTACTTTTGGGGTCTCTCCAGTTGCTGCATGTGTCGGGTAAGGTACATCCCAAAAGGGGCATTGTATTCAATTATGGGCCTGATGAGTAACGAGTAGAAGGGCACAATGACCTCTCTTGATATAGATGCGAGCCCTTTCGTGATAAGGTGGGCTATATAGAAGGTCTTTCTAACCACTTTGGCAACGTGATTATCAAAGGAGAGATTACTATCTACGTTGGTCCCCAAATCTCTAATTACGTCTTCCGTACTTAATGGATTACCACCTATGTGGTAATTTGTAGGCACCTTGTTTTTCCCAAAGGGGATGATTATGCACTTTTTAGCATTTAGCTTGAGGCCATGGCTCTGGCACCAAGCATCCGTCTCTGTGAGACCCTTTTGGAGGATGCTTGTGTCAGCTGGAGATTCGATTATGGCCCCCAGTTTGCAGTCATCTGCGAACTTTGTCAGCCATAATCTCCCCGTGTTAGCCTGAACCTCAGAGAAGTATATACTGAACAAGAGAGGTCCCAGAACTGAGCCCTGTGGGATGCCACTTGTAACTGGTTTGGATTCAGACATGGCACCTGCGATTCTGACCATGTGGGTTCTATCTCTGAGCCAGTTTGCAACCCATCTTGTGATATAGGGGTTGATATTTAAGCTGGTAAGCTTATTTATGATGCCCGAGTGGGGTATTGTGTCGAAGGCTTTTGCGAGGTCCAGGTAGGCTGTGCGGACTACCTTGCCCTCATCTATGCGAGGTTCAGGTAGGCTGTGTGGACTACCTTGCCCTCATCTATGGCTTTGGTAACTGTTTCAAAGAAATCAAATAGGTTTAAGAGGCAAGATCTGCCCTTAACAAAGCCGAATTGGATAGGGTCCAGTGTCTGGAGGCTCCCAATGTCTTTGTTTATGAGTTCCATGATAATACACTCCATAGCTTTACAGACCAGACTAATCAGGCTTATGGGGCGATAGTTCCCGGGGTCCATTGTGGCACCACCTTTGTGGAATGGGACCACTGTAGCTGTACGCCATTCTTTGGGTACATATCCTGTAGTAAGGCTATGTTTGAACAGTGACTTAATGTGAGGGTTCAGTTCTTCTTGGAGTTCATGTAAGACACAGCCTGGGACACTGTCCGGTCCCATAGATGCTGTGTTTTTTGCTTTGGAGAGGGCAGCTTTCACCTGTGCATCTGTGATGTCAGGGAGGTTACATTCAGTTGGGATAGGCATTTGCTCCTTTGGGGGGAAGGGGGGGAGAAGTTTGTGCTGAATCTGTCTGCCAGGATGTTGGCTATGTCTGTAGGTTCGGTATATTTTGTACCATTATGCAACAATTCAGAGCATATCTGGGAGTTTCCACCCATGTTCCTGACATAACTAAAGAAGGCCTTGTGATTATCTTTAGTGTCTAGGGCAATTTTTCTTCAAACTGGCCTTTGATGATTTTATGAGGGATCGAAGTTTCTTGCTAATACTGATCAGAGATGCCTTCCCTTTTTGGGATTTTGCTCTGTCATGTAGTAGCTTCCTCCTTCTGTTGTATAGCTTATTTATGGCCGGGGTCCACCAGACTGGTCTGCTGTTTTTGGAGGAGTGAGTCTTGGTTTTATTTGGGATAGCACGATCCATGCATTCCTGCAGGTGCTCATAGAATGCATTTGTAAAGGATTCTGCGGATTGGGCTGTATTATCCTCTGGCCTGGGGGCTTTGAAGGATTCCACCTCAGTCTTGAGAAGTGCAAAATTGGCTTTTGAGAAATTCTTTACAGTGATTTCCTTGGCTGGGGGTGGGGATGGGATATGGATGTCCAGGGAAATTTGTTTATGGTCTGATCTTACCAATGAGGGGTTTACCAATGGTGTGTAACATAGAGTCCCCATGTTGGTGATGACCACCTCTTGTGGGAGTGGTGACCAGTTGTTCCATCGTGTTAGAGTTTATAAATTCAAGGAACTGTTGGGCGAGGGTGTTTGGGCTTGAGTAGTTTTCCCAGTCAATATTTGGGTAGTTGAAGTCACCCAATAACATAGTGTTTGGAGAGACCTTCATATTCTCCATTGTTCTCAGGAATGCCAAGTGGGGTTCCTGTAACAGGGAGGGTATTCTGTAGTAGGCTACAAACTGAAAGGCAGTTTTGCCCGCTGTTAGTTGCACATGGATGGTTTCCGATGCTTCGTGCAGTGCCACTAACCTGGAGGTGTAGGTATCTTTGATGAATATAGATACTCCCCCTCCTTTTGTGCTTCGGTCCGAGTTTTGGAGCCGAAACGCATGGTATGAGTTATAACCTGGTAGTGCTGGGGTGCTCTCAGGAGCCTTGAACCAGGTTTCTGTTACTGCAAAGACATCGATTTTCTCCATACTGGGGAGAGCCTCGAGTGCGTGCATCTTGAGGTTTAGACTTCTGGCATTGAGTAGCATTACCTTTAGTTTTTTTATCCTTAGGTTGTCTATGGAGGTGGGTTTGTCCTTTGATCCTTGCCTAAAAAAGGCACTATGGGGGTGGAAAGAGCCTTGGCCAGTATACGAAAGTCTAAGGGTGACAGGTGCAAGCCGTCCCTAGTTAAGCAACGTGGCTTGTTGAGCATGTCATCCCAGGCTGACAGACACTGGATCCCCTTTGAATGACACCAATACTTTAGCCAATTTTTGAAACTGATCATTTTGTCTTTATACTGTGGCATCATTCTTGGTGAGGGCAAGATGCTACTCAAGGTCAGGGTCATACCAGCCTGGGCTACATGGTCAGAGAGCTCCTCTATGTCTCTTTTCATGTAGTCCAGGGAGGTATGTCTCAGGTCATTCACACCAGCATGGACAATGACAGAGTCATACTTGTACTTGCTTTGGAGTGACCTGAGTGCTTGCATTATGTGGTGGATCCTGGCACCCGACAGGCAGCTTACAGTGACCTTCTCCTTGTTCAGTCTGGTGAGCGGGACGTCAGTGTGCCAGACAATAGTGTCCCCTATAACAAGTGTATTTGGTGTGTTGTTTGGCCTTAAGGGCTGTGACTGTGAGGCACACTGATTTTGTGAGATATGTGATTCATGGGTATTGTTGAGGGGTGGCTGTTGCTTGGATATCTGCTTAGGAGGTCTTTGCTGTTTAGGCAGATTTTATTTAGAGCCTCCGAGTATGTTTTTGTGTGTTTATGTGTTGGGTATGCAGATGCAATAGGTCTGTGTGAGACTGGATTTGTGGTGTGGGTGGTTACCTTTTCCTCCTGACTGACTGTGCCAGTCTTGGGTTGAGAGAGCTCTGCCTCCAGTTTGGCTGTGTAACTGCATCTCTCACATGTATTACAGTTTGCTGGAAGGAGGAGAGGGTTGTCTGTGTACATAAGGCAATTGTAACATTGCCTCAAAATTCCCAGATTCACCAGCTGGACTGGAGAGTAACCTTGAAACTGACACTTGGACATACCAGATTAGTATAGGGAACTGGCTTTTTACTGATCAGTTTAGGGAAGGGAACTGATTTTTCACTTGATCAGGAAGGACCAATCAGGAGCCTAATACTTATGAGAAGTCAAGGAGGATGTAGTGCTTTAGTTAGTTAATGTTTCCTTATAAGAAATGAGCAAGTGCAGGGCTTTAGAAAGAGAATAGAGTGATTACTTTGAGAGTTTGAACAGTTCTAAGGGAAAAACTGAAGAGCAGACTTTGTGGAGCCTGGAATAGTTGAAACCTGCTTAGGCGGCGCTGCCAGATGCTGCTCAGTGCGCAAAACCGCGCAAAAAGAGAGTTGTAGGGTTTTAAGAGAGAGAGAGAGAGCAAGGAGTTTAGAATTGACCCACAATGGCTAATAAAACTACAACATCTAGGTAGTAACCACTCCTCCAGGGACAGGCAGGCTGTTCATTGTTAACCACTCCCACTGGTGAACACAGAGACTTCCCTTTAGCCCAAGCAAGCACTGGCCTTCTAGAAACTTCCAAACAGTTCAGAACAGCAAATCTGTAACTGAACTTTCTTAACTTTCAGAAAGTGGGAAAAAAGCAAGATTTTTTTTTTCTTTTTGTTGTAGTTTAAAGGTAGCAGAGATACACAAGCAGCAAAATAATCACAACAGTGCAATAAATGACCCCACACTTGAGTGCCAGGCCGAAATCAGGTAAAATGCAGTTTTTAGAGAAAAAAATTATTTTAAATTAAGTGCAACACAGGAAATGCAGTAAACAGGCTATAGATGTGTTCCAAGTACTGTTACTGTTACAGATATAAACTTTAGCAAGCTGGAAAATGCCAAAACGTAGACGGCAAAGCAGTAAAACTTAACAAAAAATCAGAAGAAAATACTTAAAATCACAAAAGTGGCTCATTTTCTTCTCTCAGCATTTTCTTCCCTTGGTAGGTGCTTCAGCAACAACTAGCAAGCCTGAAAAGATGCCAAAACCACGAGGCAGCCGGGTTTTAAGAGAGACAGATCAAGAAGTTTAGAATTGACCCAAAATGGCCAATAAAACTACAGCTTCTAGGTAGTAACCACTCCTCCAGGGACAGGCAGGCTGTTCAGTGTTAACCACTGCCACTGGTGAACACAGAGACTCCCCTTTAGCCCAAGCAAGCACTGGCCTTCTAGAAACTTCCAAACAGTTCAGAACAGCAAATCTGTAACTGAACTTTAACTTTCAGAAAGTGGGAAAAAAGCAAGATTTTTTTGTTTTTTTCCTTTGAAAGGATTGTGCTCAATAAAAAGTAGGGTTATGCAAAGGAAGCTTGATCACAAAGAAAGGTCTACTAGGACATGTTTTTTTTTTGACATGCCATCCCATTAAAATAAAGTTTTAGCATTATACTAACTATACGCAAATGATAATTCATCTTTGACTGTCTAATGCTTATTGTTTCTACTGTTATAGCATTGTGCCTCTTACCAACTTTTTTTGTGTTAAGTGAATTGCTTTTGGGAACTGTTTCTGTATTTTTTTTTTCATTTCCTGTGACTGTTATTTTTGCAAAGACCTTGTTTAATAGTACATATTTAAAAAAAATAATGCAGATTTTAACATCAGGGCTTGGCAGCAGCAGTACGATTAGCGAGATGAGATACAAAATCCATTACATGTTAAATGACCTGTTGTTAATGCCGCTGACAGTTTTGGAGGTTAACTTCAAAATGTTTAAAATATGGTGCTATATAGTATGCCTAGAAGCAACCAAAGGTACCATAATATGATTCTATATAATATGCCTGGAAGCAACCAAAGATACCATAGTTTGGTCATTTAATGTAATTTCAAGCTTAGACCATTTTCACTTCCCTTTATGTCCTGTTTTATAACGCTATTTTCATTTTCCAGTATTATGTTTAATTTATTTTTGCCAGTAAATGTTTGATTACCTTTTACCATACAACCTTCTCTTGGGTGGACAGTATGATAAACCAAGCAAGAGGATGGGTATAGCAAAAGATGCAAGTGTTAGATTTTTCTTTACGTTTTTTTGACTTTCACTGTTTTAACAAATTAATTCTTATTTGTATTTTTCAGTCTATAGATGATGACTATTAACTGTTCCATTTTATTGTTGGTCCTGTTGTATACTTATTTAGGGCAACAATGCACTCATTTATTAAGTATTTGGCATCTTAAATGTTTGTAATTTCTACAAACTCATTTGAACATTCAGTCTATCTGAATATGGGCTATAATATGACAGCAAAAGGGACTTTAACCACCTGATAACTGCAGTGTTGCTAGTATATGTCAGATCTGCAACAGAAATGATTTGTTTATATAGTTCAGGATGACAAGACAGACACAGAACACACACAGTCTCCACAATACTTTCACCATTAGCTTTTACCCCACTGTGAAGAACTTAGCCCTTTCACATGACTCACATTCTACAGTACTTCGTATTTTTAAAGTTACAGTACATCACATATTTTGTAATACCCGTTTATTAAAAATGAAGAAATTACTTCTGCTTGAGCTATTCATAATTATTTATTTCAGAATAAAGCTATACTAATAGTATACCAATGGGATACGTATGACTGTTACAATTAAAATATATGCTATTGTACTGAAACCAGCATGAGCAATGTACAGTTTTAAAATCTGAGTGGTTTCTTCATAAGTTTGTCATACCAAGCATAACAATTTCCACAGTCATTTGACTTGTTACAGTTGCATGGTTGCAATCCAACATCAATTTCAATGATATCTTAACTATTGCATGACTGCTATAGAGCTTTCCAAGGTTCAGAGGATAAGTTTCAGACACAGAAAAACTATTATAACAAAGTCATTGGAAAAACTCAAGAGATTCAGTTAGTCTTAGCACTGATTTATCATCATCATCATCATCATCGCCATACCTCTCAACCTCTTAGAGTATGAAATCTGGGCAAAGCCATAAATAAAAGTGGGACAAAGGCTCAAAAGTAGGGACAATTTTTAAATATTGCTCTTACAAACTTAGAAAGTTGATATAATAACAGGTTTTGCATTAGCTCAAATTTTCCGAAGGGTATGAAGTCTAAAACTCAAATGTCTGCCATTATTTTCTAACTTCAGTCTTTAAAGATTTGCCAGAAAACCACAATTGTATGAAAAATGAAGCAAAAATATGAGGCAATAATCTGGACATTCTGCGAAAATCTTTACTATTGCGAGGTATGGTCATCATCATTATCCACTACATTGATAGTCGCCATCTCTCTTAATTCAGCACCACTCTCAGCTAGCCTGGGGATGTCTGACTCATCCCACCACATGACAAAACAAATGATACAGTTGGATGAAGGTAAAGACGCCATTTGGCAGGTCTAGGGGAGAGCAAATAAGCAAATAAAAATATATAAGCAAATAAACACACAATAAATAAATAAATAACTAAATAAAATAATTAGTCTAAAAGCAAATGTAACATACTCAAAATTGTAATCTGAAGGGTCTTCTTGGATTGTGGCATCCTATTATTTTAAGTTAAAAATCTTTATTTTCAAGCAAATACCAGACAGCTGAGATGTGTGCTTAGCACTGATATGACTACAATGCTAATTTATTTGCTGTGGCATAACATTAAATATATCATTGTATATCTGATTATTAGCACAAACAGTTCCTCAATTAAAACAGATATAATTTTAAGCAGTTGGAAGGAGTGAGCAAACAAATAAGCAGTTTAGATCTGGCTCAAACATTCCTTAAATTAATTCTTAATGGGCCATAGAACATAGAAAAGGTAAACAGATGTTCCCATGGCAACATCACATGCCTATTGAGTTATGTTCCCTTGCCACAAAACCTATCACATATTATATGTATAATGGAAAAAAGCATAAGGCTTGCCAGTCTGAGTTTACTAAAGTTGTGGCATAGAAATATTCACTGGGGAAGAAAGGGGAGAAATGGATAAAAAGCAAGACCATGACCACAGCCAAGCTGTTTTACCTTTTACCATAACTAACAAATATTTACCTACTCATCTCAGAGGAGAGCATCTTCCCAAAGTGTTTACTGCAGTCACATAAACAGTTAACAATATTAAATGAAACTGTCTTAGAAGTCATACATGTAACCTCCCTGACTCTGATGCTTCATTTCTATCATTTATAGCCAGTCATCATCATCATCATCATCTTTCAGCTGTTCCCGTTAGGGGTCACCACAGTGGATCATCTGTTTCCATTTCTTCCTGTCCTCTGCATCTTGCTCTCTCACACCAACCACTTGCATGTCCTCTCTCACCACATCCATAAACCTTATCTTAGGCCTTCCTCTTTTCCGGTTACCTGGTAGCTTTATCCTTAGCCTCTTTTTCCAAATATACTCAGCATCCCTCCTCAGCACATGTCCAAACCAATGTAATCTTGCCTCTCTGGCTTTGTCTCCAAACCTTCCAACCTGGGCTGACCCTCTAATATACTTATTCCTAATCCTGTCCACCCTCGTCACACCCAGTGCAAATTTTAACATCTTCAACTCTGTCACATCCAGCTCTAACTCCTGCCTTTTTGTCAATGCCACTGTCTCCAACCAATATAACATAGCTGGTCTCACTACCCTCTTGTAGACCTTCCCCTTTCACTCTTACTGGTACTCGTCTGTCACAAATAACTCCTGACACTCTTCTCCACCCACTCCATTCTGCCTGTACTCTCTTCTTCACCTCTGTTCCACACTACCATTACTCTGAACTATTGATCCCAAGTATTTAAACTCATCCACTTTTGCCACCTCTACTCCTTGCATCCTCACCATTCCTCTATCCTCCCTCTCATTCACACACATATATTCTGTCTTAGTCCTGCTGACCTTCATTCCTCTTCTCTCTAGAGCATATGAGCATATCTCCATCTCTTCAGGGTCTCCTCCACCTGTTCCCTACTCTCACTACAGATCACAATGTCATCTGCAAACATCATAGTCCATGGGGACTCCTGTCTGATCTCATCTGTCAACCTGTCCATCACCATTGCAAATAAGAAAGGGCTCAGAGCTGATCCTTGATGTAATCCCACCTCCACCTTAAACTCATCCGTCACTCCCACCGCAGACCTCACCACTGTCACACTACCCTCGTACATATCCTGTACCACTCTTACATACTTCTCTGACACTCCCAACTTCCTCATACAATACCACAACTCCTCTCTAGGCACCCTGTCATATACTTTCTCTAAGTCTACAAAAACACAATGCAACTCCTTCTGACTTTCTCTGTACTTCTCCATCAAAACTCTTAGAGCAAATATCACATCTGTAGTGCTCTTTCCTGGCATGAAACCATACTGCTGATCACTAATCATCACCTCCCTTCTTAACCTAGCTTCCACTACTCTTTCCTATAACTTCATGCTGGGACTCATCAATTTAATCCCTCTGTAGTTACTACAGCTCTGCACATCACCCTTATTCTTAAAAATTGGTACCAAAACACTTTTTCTGCATTCCTCAGGCATCCTCTCACTTTCCAAAATTTCATTAAACAATCTGGTTAAAAACTCCATTGTCATTTCACCTAAATACCTCCATGCTTCCACAGGTATGTCATCTGGACCAACAGCCTTTCCATTCTTCATCCTCTTCATAGCTATCCTTACTTCCTCCTTGCTAATCCATTGCACTTCATGATTCACTATCCCCACATCATCCAACCTTCTCTCCTTCTCATTCTCTTCATTCATCAACCCCTCAAAGTACTCCTTCCATCTCAACACACTCTTCTCGCTTGTGAGTATGTTTCCCTCATTATCCTTTATCACCTTTACCTGCTGCATATCTTTTCTAGCTCGGTCCCTCTGTCTAGCCAATTGGTACAGGTCCTTTTCTCCCTCCGTAGTGTCCAACCTTTCATACAACTCTTCATATGCCTTATCCTTAGCCTTCACCACCTCTCTCTTTGCCATGCACCTCATCTCCTTATACTCCTGTCTACTTTCTTCATCTCTCTAACAATCCCACTTCTTCTTTGCCAACCTCTTTCTCTGTATACTCTCCTGTACTTCCTCATTCCACCACCATGTCTGCTTGTTGTCCTTCCTCTGTCCAGATGTCATACCAAGCACCTTTCTAGCCATCTCCCTTAATAACTCTGCTGTAGTTACCCAGCTATTTATTAACTCTTCACTGCCACCCAGTGCCTGTCTTAACTCCTCCCTGAACTCCTCCTCACAATTACCCTTTTTCAATTTCCACCATTTGATCCTTGGTGCTGCTCTCACACTCCTCCTCCTCTTGATCACCAACTTCATCTTACAAACCACCATCCTATGCTAACTACACTTTCCTCGGTCACCACTTTACAGTCTCCAATCTCCTTCAAACTGGCCCTTCTACATAAGATATAATCACCTGTGTGCATCTTCCTCCACTCTTGTATGTCACCCTACGCTCTTCCCTCTTTTTAAAATGTGTATTCACCACAGCCACGTCCATCCTTTTTGCAAAATCCACTACCATCTGACCTTCTGCATTCCTTTGTTTAACACCATACCTATCCATCACTTCCTCGCTTCCTCATCCCCTCTGTTCCCTTCACCAACATGCCCAATGACATCTGCTCCAATCACCACACTCTCACCCTTGGGTACAGTCATCACGACTTCATCCAACTCATTCCAAAATTTTTCTTTCTCGTCCATCGCACACCCAACTTGTGGAGCATATGCACTAACAACATTCATCATTACATCATCAGTTTCCAGCTTCATAAACATCACTCTATCCGACACTATTTTCACCTCCAAAACACTCTTAGCATACTGTTCTTTCAGGATAACTCCTATGCCATTTCTCCTCCCATCCACACCATGATAAAACAATTTGAACTCATTTATAGCCAGTGAGTACATTTATTTTTCATCTGTATTAGAATCTCCAAGTAAGCCTTCACAGTTTAGTGAAGTGTGCTTTTCATCTGTGGACACTAGCACCTCAAATAAATCATTTCTGCATAGGAACTGAAGTCATAAAGAGATCCCAACTTGCAGAGCCCTGCTCTGCTTTGCAGGACTAGAAACTGACATAGCAGATTTATTGCTAACAGTGATCTAGCAGGAGTTGTGAGTTAAGAATAAGTTCTGCCTCTTGCTGGCGAAGCTGTTAAATTTACTAGTGTTGTACTCATTATTCATAGACTGCACAGAGGTTGGAGGAGGGTTGAAAAGATGACTACTGTGTGTCAGCATGAAATGTGCTTTGAAGAAATGCTCCATCGTTCTAAGGCTTTTTGGATGGTACAACTGATTGTTGTAGGGGGAGCCCAAAGCTTCAAATGTAATGCTTGCCTTTATGTTCACATTTTCATTTTTCTTCAGAGAAGTACTCCATGGCAAAGTTTGCTCAGCTTTAGATATTCCTGAGATAACAGACATAGGAGCCATATTTTGACTGATTTTTTGCATTCTTATATGCAAGCAATGTAAATCAGCTCAAAGTTAAATTCATCAGTAATTCAATTATCACGTAGTCTTCAAAGTAAAAATCATCCTTTGAGGTACTGTTTCAGGACATTTATTCATTTCTGGAATTTATTCTGACATTCTTCAAGTTGTGACCACCTATGTATACGATAAATCCAATAGATATTATATTAGTCAGCAAGTTCATTATTATAATTTTTTTGCCATGTGTATATGGTATCTGACAACTCATTAAAGGATCTTAATCCATTAACTATGGGGTATGTACTGTTTTTTTTTTTTATTGGTGTCATGGTAAATGGTTAGAATGACTGGGGCTGAGATAACTTGGATTTTACATATTTTTTTATTATTGTTTTAAATTTGGAGGATTCCAATAAAAAATTCACATGTAATCACTGATGGCATAAATGGTAAAGCCTGTAATATGGCCAGATGACCTGAATTTATTAGTGACTCCAATGCTTGAGAGAGCTTGCAGGGGGTAATGGGACTAGACAGGCAGTCTATACATAGCTATAATCCACTGGTAAGGATCCAAATTAATGGAACTGCTTGTGAAGCACAATCAGCAAGCTATGGGCAAGTTATAAGTGGAAATCAAGGCACTTGAACAGGTAATTACTAATGATTTGATCTTTAGTAATTAGGAGGGACATTATAGAAGGAGTTTTACAGATGTGGATAATACATGCAATGCAATTTGGGCCCAAAAAGGAAAAAAAAGTCTGACAGGGACAGAAACAATTATTTGGAGGGTAGTGCCTATCCAAAACCACCTGGTGTATTTGACTTGGGTCATGAGCATGTGCACAATGCGAATAGGATTGGGGATTAAACAAATGAGCGTTTACGTGATAATGTACCTGATCTCCCCATTAGTGCAACCAGTAGCAAGGAGATTGGAGAGACTCAAGTATCAGAAGCAATGAGCTCCACAGCAATGGGAGTAGGATAAAGAATTACTCTGCCAGTCAGCAGAATTACCAAGCAACTCAATATGAATTGTATACTGACCAGGAGGGACAGATATTAACTACAGTGGGCAGTTGGAAATGTGGGAATATGTCTTTCGGGAGTGTGAAGGGCAAGACAAATTTAAGAAAAAACTGCAGGAGTATATCAATAAGCTACTAGGGGAAAAATAACATAACCAAGCAAATGATGTTATTAAGCTGGATGGATGAAAAAAAAAAAAAAAAAAAAAACAACTCCAGCTAAAAGATTGATTTAATTGTTATTCATATTGGGTAAAAAGGGTATCACATAAAAAATGGGCAGTAATGAAGCATATGGGTCAGATAAAGGAACTGGAACTGAAAAAAGGACAAGAAAATGAAGGTGGTAACAAGACTAGAAATCTGTGGGCTTGGATTAAGAGACCACTACCCTCTGAAGAGCAGAATAGCTAGTATATTGGTAAATAGCTTGGGGGCATAACAGAGAGAGAGACGGGAAACACATTTGAAGTAATCAGTGAAAATATGAGCAAATCTAGTATTTGACAAGTTAATTGGAAAGGGACAAAGTTGATGAACAGTAAAACAGCACCTTGATATAAAATTTGTATCAGTAGATGGCAAAAAGTGCAAATTTAATATAAAGGTGAATGTCATCAATGTACAACACAAGCTGTACAATATCAGAATTGTTAAATAAAATGCTTGTATAGAGAGACTTGTAGTGAGCTTAAATCATAGTAATGATGCACTTCCGTGATATGTTTACCTTTCTGACTGAGAGTGCTATTATGTGAAATGGCTTTGTTCAGCAGATGAACTGAGAGATTTTAGAGATATTTTGGCAGACTTCTCCTTCTGAAATAATTATGAAAGAGTGGAATTTTTTTCACCCTGATCACCGGGTAAGGAAAACTGTGCAACTATTGTTGGATTTGCTGTAGGAAAGGGATCTTTGTCTACTACATCTGAATGCATCATAATAGTTTGCTGCCAGTTTTATTTCACCTATCTGTAAGTCTGACATCATCAATTTTTCTAAAAAATGTTTTTTTGCTTATCTTGGGTGATAAAGAATAGCTTGTGATGTGTACTACAAGGCTATACACTCCTGACAGTTGCCTTTGGAAGGGGTGAGGGTTACTGGTACCATCCCCCACCCAGTCAATTTGGGTTATGTCCCTGTGTTTAGCAGGTAAACAGCCAGCTTCCTATTTCTATTATTCACCATTTCCATACACAACATAATGTCATTATCCTTGGCAAAATCACCCCGATGCTATAATATTTCCATCTGACTCATTCCACAAAAAAACACCATCAGATTGTTCAGTCCTACAAAATCCCCCCCAAAGCATTACTCAAATGTTTATTGCTTCTGTAGTTTTCCATGCCAATAGTTGACTGTCAGTGTACTCTTAAATGATGAGTTTTATTACTACCTACCTATGGACAATAATGGCATGTTCCCCATAGGAGCCCCCTACCCAAATAAGGCAAGGAGACTTTCTGTCTGCCCTGTTTCTGTTTGCCCATATAAACTGTATTTGTGGCCACTATTTGTTGTACTCAAGGGTAATAAAGTCACTCTATATCATATTCAAAATGGCCACTTATATTATCTGGAGAGAAAATAAAACCCTGGGACAAAGTCGTTCTTCATTCCTTTCACTCCATGAAATAAAAATGCAATCCTTCATGATTTATATGTCCTGTTATTACTTGTGACATCTGTAGCAAGTTTTATGTGGTACACTGAGTCACACAGAGCAACCTCTACCTATAACTGAAAGCTGGCTGAATTAAGATGTCCCATTGCCATGCATCTTCTAGATGATTATTATTGCACAGGCAACACAGGCCAGGCTCTAGAAGATGTAGCGTTGTCCTACTCCTTAAAAAAAAAAATTGTACTGCTCTGTCTCCAACTCATTTTTCTGTGTAGAGGGATATAGACCCCAAATGATTTTGGCCCTGTTCACACTTTGTAGATGTAATGAAGTAAGCCATCACCCTAAACATTCATGTTATGTAAACAGTTACTGTTAAGAGATTTGTTCCCAACGTAAGAGTATCATTAACACCTTCCTAATGGTGGGTTTTAATATTAATCACTGCAAATTCATATTTACTGAAGAAGCTAGCCAGCTTGTCACATACAGACTGGTATATTAAATAAAAAATTTAACCAGACCTAGCCATCTTTCTAATAAAATATCCTTCCTTAACTGTGTGGCAAAAGAAAAATAACCATTAAAATACAACACCTACAGGCCTTCAGAGTAACCAGTGACTACACACATCATCTTGCAGTAGATGACTAAGAAATTAAACAGGACATGTTAAATCCTGATTTACAGTCAACCTGTGCATAAGCTTCTAACACAAAACTAGCTGATATCATGTCACATTTTGCTCTTAACTTATGTCTTAATCTCTAGCCCATCAAATTATTTTCTTCTTTTGTAGAACTGCCTCTTGGTACCAATAGTTTCTCCCTGTATATAGACCATTCTGCCATTACTTTAACATAGAGGATTATGATCAATTCACCAATTATAAACTGGTTATTATGTGTACAAGATATGGATGCCAAGAAATTCACCTTGAGAGAGATGCTCGAGAGGTGAATCTTGGCATCCATGTTGGGAACATAATACAGGGTCATGATCGGTAAGGTGATTATAATTCTTTGTAGTGCATGGAGCTTTATCTGCTCCATGTTCTATTTGTTACAGGGGAAAAACATTGCTAAATGTTTTGTTGGCTTTCAGAGTTATAAAACATTTAAAGGATGCTATCAGAAAGGCAATGTAATGCAGTCTGTCATGTTTACACTTACCTTTAATGCTTCTCTACCGTCAAGATTTTCACAGAACGTCCAGATTAGTGCTTCATGTTTTTAGTCTGTTCCTCATAAAATTTGTGGTTTTCAGACAAACCACTGAGGACTGAAGTCACTAAATAATAACATACATTTGAGTTTCAGAGTTCATATCCTTCACATTATGCAGATGAACACATCCTGTTATTCTAGCAACTTTATAATTTTTTTACAAAAAGTTAGGGACAGCAGGCAGAAACAAATCTTTTGCTCTGCTGCTGTCATTTGCTAGACAGTACAGGCAGATTTTACTACCAAGTGGTAGACCCAACCTTAATAATATAAGCAAGAGGTGCTTAACAATTATTAAGGTCAGGTCACATGTCAATGTGGCGCTTAACTGGTTTGTCTTTTTCTGAATATCAGAGCATAATCAGTGCTCCATGTACCACAATTAGGTAAGTACCTGCCTTCCTCAGAAGTGCTATCTATATTGCCTGTACTTACTACTGCTGAATGCTCGCTGCTTGTAAATATGTAATTTTTAGAGTTTTATAATAATAAATCATAATAAGGAAAAAAAAGCAAAAAGCCCAGCTAGTGATTCAAATAACTTGTAATAAAAAGAAAAAAAAAACTCTGAATAGTCTAGACAGAAACATGACTTTCAAAATTAATTTATTTAGTCCATCCATTCACCTTTTTCCTTTCATTTTTTAGAGTATGTTTGGCATTTGGTGCAAGGAATTAAAACAAAGAGTTATTAACAACTGCTTCCTGTGATCTAGAGTTAATTTCCTCAGCCATTATGTTTTTCTGAACAAACCTCACCTGTTTTAAGTCTAAGATCCCTGTTGATCATCGATGAGAGCATGTCATGTGATCAAACATAATTTTGTTGAATTTAAAAAGAGCAAGTTCTGTTCGCTAAAAGTACATTCCATGACAGTGCAGTTTGCTTCTTTCTCCACTGTTGTATGTCCTCTGAGTTAGGATACATAAGTCTGGGGATGTGGGGTGTCCTCCTACATGACAGGTCCAGGCCTGAAAAAAAATTGTTGAGTTTTCTGCTGAAGGTGGTTTTGGCAAACATTTTTTTCAATTTTTTTTCCATTCACAAAAATATGAAGCTAAAAGAAAGGATAGGGGCACACCTGTCTGAAATACATAGGTATGTGGAAACAAATGCACTCTATAAACATATGTTGGATAAGGGTAATTCTCATAAGTTTAAATTTAGAATTTTACAGAATGTTTTGTGAATGAAAGGGGTGGTAATATTGTGAATGCTACTGAAATTGCAGAGTACAAATGGATCAATTATTTTAAATGTGATATAGCACCTGGTTTGAATTCTACAAACAGTATTAAGCCTATCTTAAAAGCCAAACGTGATGTTTTGTAAAAAAAAAAACTCTATTTTAAATAACCTTACTTTAAAGTGAGTTTTACTTTAAGTTTTTTATTATTGCTGAAGTTAGTGTCACATGAGTTGATTGTCTATGGTTATTGGCCAGCTATATATTTAAAAATGGGAATTTGTAAACTGTTTTTATGCATTGAAAAATAGCTTTTGTCTCAAAAGCTTTGATGTTTTATTAAAGTCGGTGAACATTGAGCTACTGGTATTATTTTATTTATTTGGTTATTATTTTTAAACTACAGAGATCTTAGGCTGAAGGAGGAAGTGTTCTTTATTGTATTCATCAAAATTACCTTCAATGACTCAACATAAATCCATCAGTGACCTATGACAGCTAAAAAAAAAATGATTCCAGTAGAGTGTTTTCATTTTAGATGTATTGTTACCACATGGATAACTTTGGATACAATCCTTGACATACTTTTGAGCTTAAGACAAGATTCCTAGACACGGTACAGTGTGATTAGGTTTGATGTGCAGGGAAAAACCAGAGGGTAAAAGCTGTTGCACATTCCTGTAGAGTAAGTGGCTACAGAAGAGAGATTTGCTTATTACCTTCTTTCATTCTAAGTCAAACAAAGCAGACAAGCATGCAAGAAAAAAAAAACCTCAATATTAACTTAATTTTAATTTCATTATCCAGTTTTAGGCAGATCAGTGCAGTGCTTTAATATCAAAGAATCTACCCAAGCGTGGCAATTGGATTTCCAGCACTAAATTTACCTGAGGAGTAGCAGAGTGTAATTAGTGACAAATAATGCCAATTTCAAAGGAACACTGTTAGAAGTGCTGTGACAGTTAATGCAGCTCTGTTGTTTAGAATTTTCATATGAGCTTTATCAGATCCTCTTTAAAAAATACTTGAGGTTTTGTTTTGTGTTGTTTTATCAAAAGTTTTATTTAAACAACACCCAGTAGGCTTTATTTCCAGAAGTCAGACAAGTACTTTCTGCTGGGGTGCCTTCTGTGCGGAGTCTGCATGTTCTCCCCGTGGTCGTGTGGATTTCCTCCAGGTGCTCTGGTTTCCTCCCACATCCCAATGACATGCTGTAGGTGGTTGGACATTCTAAATGGGCCCTAGGAGTGAGTGCGTGCATGTGTGTGCCTTCTGTGGAAGGTTGGGCACCGGGCTGGCAACTCGACACCGTAAAACTCTGCCAATCATGAGCAGACAGGTGATCCACTGTGGTGACCCCTAACGAGGAAAAAGCTGAAAGAAGAAGAAGAAGCAGAAGAAGTTAATAAAAATGATGATTTTAAATTATATAACAATAGCAATTGTTTATTACATTCTAATGTACCTAATTTGCTATCCAAAGGTTTGAAATTTGTACCGGCAGAAAGAGCAAGTGTGGTTGAAACTATAATTGACCTCAAGTTATTTTTCAGGAAAAATGATCTTGCAACTATTTTCCAAAGAAAGGTGGAGTTTGGGGTATGTGGATTCCTACTTGCACTGCAACAGTGTATTTAACTCCCCACTGCATCCTTTGTTGATTTATTTGAAAAGATGTGTGAGTTTGATTTTGGAGATGTACTACTGGGGTGGAGAAATGGAGAACAAAATAATCTGACTGATAGTGAATAACAACTTTTAAAAAAGATACGGTTTAATAAAGATTTGAGAGTTATGAAGCCAGATAAAGGTTGAGGGATAGTAGTTATGAACAAAAATGATTACTTGAACAGAATGAATTCACTGTTACGTAATGACATGTATGAGGAAGTTTCTGTTAATTGTGTAAATATTTCTACACTTAAGATCAATTGTATAATAGAAGATTTTTTGTTGTTCAAGGGCAGATTATAAAAGAGACATATTCTTATTTAAGTGTTCCATTTCCAATTGTACCTGTATATTTGGAATGGCCAAGATACATAAATGTTTGACAGACCCACCATTTAGGTGTATTGTCAATGTGGGTAGGTCTAAGACACACCCTCTAGTGAGATATATTGATATTAAGTTAAAAAAATGTCCTAAGTTCATTTGAACTTTTACTTAGAGATTCTTGGGATATTTTGAGTAAATTGAGAGGAGTGAAATAAAATCCTAGAATTCTTTTTTGCATAATTGATGTGATGGATTTATATAGTGTCATCCCACATGAAGAGGGGTTGGGATGGTTCAATGAATCTTCAGTAGAAAATACTAATTTAAGCCAAAACAAAATTAATCAATTTTAATGCAGATTTAAGCAAGTTAAAATAAGTGTCTGACATGCAGACTTGAATTAGCCCACCAACAAGCTGTCATCTTCTAAGACTTTATATAACAAACCACTCAGTAGTTTTCAGAACAAGTACCTTCCATTACAAACCATGCACCTAAACCTAATTGCTTTCTTTCTCCAGAAACATAAATATTAATTTATTATAGCATGCAAGAATTAAAATTTGTGGAGAATTTTTTTTTTTTTTGGAATTGTGTCTACCCTGACACAAAATAAAGCTCTATAATTCTTCTCTCATGGTGACTACTAATCAAACTTTAAAAGCTACAACTCTGGCCTGAAGTGGGAGGGGCAAAGACCTCACATCTTCCAATTTCACACAGATGCTTACACACTACAGCAGAATACAACACACATCTTCTTCTTTCGGCTTTTCCCGGTTGGGGGTCCCCACAGCGGATCACCTATCCGTTCATGATTGGCAGTGGAGTTTCACAGCATCGAGTTGCCAGCCTGGTGCCCAACCTTCCACAGAAGGCACACAAATGCACACACTCACACCTAGGGCCAATTTAGAGTGTCGAATCCACCTACAGCATGTCTTTGGGATGTGGGAGGAAACTGGAGCACCCGGAGGAAACCCACGTGACCACAGGGAGGACATGCAGACTCCGCACAGAAGGCACCCTAGCCAAGAATCGAACTGGAGAACCTCTTGCTGTGAGGTGGCAATGCTAACCGCTGCACCACCATGGCCGCCCAGAATACAGCACACATACACCACAGAAATGTACCATGCTGCTTCAACTTAGATTAAAACATGTTCAGACTATTATTGGGGTGAGTCTCTATTCCTATAATGTGGCAAGAACTTGGAATAAAACTCCTCCATCAATCAGGTCTATCTCACACCTTCATCTTTTTAAGCGATTAGTAATAACCTTTCTGTCTCCCTCTGATTTACCACAACCACATTCCACTCTATTGCTACTTCTCTGTTAGCACTTAAACTTTCACATCTCTGTAATACATCACTTGATTGTATTTCTTAAATTACTCCTACCTATCTTATACACCACTCTTTTATCTGCAAATTCTCAATGCAATGCTTATATATTGTTTGTGAATATCAATACAAATTTAATAATGACTACTATGCTATGTATTTACTTCAACTGCATTATAAAATTTATTATAAATATTTATTGCATTAAAGTTGTTACTTTGGAGCTTTTCTATGTCCAGTCAGACTTTCCTGCTAAACAGATATCAATCAATCAATCAATAAATAAATAAACAATGAATACATTACACATTTAACAAAATAAACATTTGAAGAAAGATCACACTCAAGCTCTAATTAATGGAAACATTCATTTGACGAATATATATATACACACATATATATATATATATATATATATATATATATATATATAGATAGATAGATATAGATATAGATATATTTATAAAATGTGTGTGTGTGTGTGTGTGTGGTAACAGTATTATTGGTAAAATTACTATCTAGTCAATGCAGTGAAGTCACTTCAGACTGATGTAATATCTCCTTGAACAGATACTATCATACACTGAGTTCACAAGGCAAGTAAGGGATGGAAATAAACTATCAAGCCTTTCTGTTATATCACACATGCACAAACACACATATACCTACAGACAATTTAAAATTGTAAGGCTGTTTACCACATACTTTTGGGATGTGGGGGAAAACTACTCAGAGAAATCCCACACAAACAGAATTTGGATATGCAAACTCTACACAAAAGTCAACCCAGATGAAAATCAAACCACAGGGCATTTAGCTGTGTGGTAACAGTGCTATGCACTGTGTTGTTATGCCATAAATCTACAAATAATGCATACACTGGGATCTGCATTGAACAGATATTACTGCACACCACAGCTGTTGTGACGCATGACTCCAAAGGCTGAGTGCTTTAGAACCTATTTGTACAATAGTATTTGTTCAATATATAACCTGGAATTTACTACATTTATAAAATAATCTGATTTTTTTCTTCTCCTGTCATTTTGCAGGTATTATATTTTAAAAAGTGTGCATTGAACATACGTTATGCACCCCAGCTAGCCTATTACATTGCTTGTTTTCTGAATTTAGTTCATACCTGCATCTATATATACACTCACCTATGTGTATGCATATGTGTGTGTGTGTGTGTGTGTGTGTGTGTGTGTGTGTGTGTGTGTGTGTGTGTGTGTGTGTGTGTGTGTCTATGTGTGCGCGCGTGTGTGTCTGGGTCTATATTACTTTATTGAAAAACGTCTTCATCAAATGCCTCTTCATTGACAAATAAACAGCGAACTCCCAAAGTTTTGAAATGCCACCTCAACTAATTTTTTCCCAGGGGAAAAAACTGCTTGGCCAACATCATGAATTTGCCCTTTTCCCCACTGTAGTGCGATCTCAGAGTTGGTATATTTAGTTAGTGGGAGTGGGGGAGCACAGCCCCCCACATCTAGGGTGTGGGGGTGAAGTTCCAACTTTCTAAGGTTTGATAGTTTGGTTTTTGGTCGGCCAAGTGATTGTTTTTCCTCTGGGAAAAAATAAAACTGAAAAATCTCCTGCAGTCTTTGGCAATCTCTATGTGGAATAGTCCTCCTCAAAGAGGACATAGGAAGAGGAAATAGTCCTCATTCAAAGAGCACGTCCAATCTCCTTCCAGCAAGCAACTAGACAGATTGATTTTTTTTTAGAATGGTTTTATGCTGCTGCTGCTGAAGACTACCTGCCTGATTTCTTTTTTTTTTTTTTTTTTAAAAAAAAAAGTAAAAATTAGAACTTTTTTTTGACTTTTAAACTTTCTTCTTCTCTTTTTTTTTTTTTTTTGTGTTCATAAACCTCTATTTTTGCTAAACCTTTGTGTTAGAGTGGAGGTGTTGTGTAACATAATTTACTGGAAATGGGGTTGGGTGATTCAGAGGATTGTTCAGCCTCTGGATAGTAATTTCCTGCTCTAACTGCTTTGAGCAATTGCCATCTATACAGTTAAGGTCTCCTAGATTAGTCCCCATTGCTCTTTTAAAATTTGACAAGGATGTGCCAGCCTTTTTCAGACCATTGATTGTTCTGCTACTATTGGCCACATTTAAACCAATGTTAACATGGAATCCAGTTTGTTGTGGACAATAGGCATTTCAGATCATTTGAGATTCTAAAAAATGAGTATTACTGACATTTACAATATTCTTCAAGTTTTCTTTTTTTTCACCAGTGGGCCAAAATGTGCAGCCACGTTAGTAAGGGTATTCCAAAAGGTTGCCTTTCTATCCTCAAAACAGTCTGTTAGCAGCAGTCAGGCATGGCAGTGAAGGACTATGCTGACTCCAGATGCCCTTCCTCCATCGACCACAGAATTGTGACAAACAGGTGGTAAGGTTTGCTACAAAAGACATGGCTGTTGCTTGAGACTGCAGCTTACATTTCAGCTCTCTATCTGGTAATTTTGACAGTGTCTCATATTAGCCAGCTCTCGCTGGAAATGCAACATGTGAGCTAGACCATCTATGATCCCTACAGTAAGGATGAAGGATGTGAAGATTCACTTCTCAAACATATCCATGTTCCTGGAGTCCTTATCAAGAGGATAGACAGCAGAACTTTGTAGAATCAATGGCTGGTACAGCAACAATGGAATCCAGCTTGTAAGTCTCCATCCAGCAACAGTCTGAAAGTGGCTTTTGTCAAGTTTCCTCAGGATGGAAATACCAACATCAGTCTTTTCCTGTGCAGTATGAGCCACAAGGCACAAAATGTTTAAGGGAAAGACCACCCAGGTAAAAGGTAGTGTAGGCTGAAAAAACTTTTGTAAGATGCATTAAAAAGAGGTTATAAAAAATGTGGGCCAACCCCCTATCTGCCTCATCCTTTCAAGGGCTGCCCCAAACTTCAGATTATCTGGTGGATCGTGGGAAATCAGCTTCTTCATTATTGTCAATATCTGGGTGGAGGTCTCACAAGAATAGTTCATGTGCCTCTTCTTGCACCTTTGTCTCTGAAGACAATGAATAAATTGCTCAGAACCAGATACTCTATACTGATCCCCAAAAGGTCCTCTCACCCCTCTCTCCTGTTGCTGAAAATGGTGCACAACCAAAGTTCCAGACAAACACATACCTCTTACTGAGATCAAAGCTGCTGTCTATACATGTGCTGAGAGCAGCAAAGCAAAACAGGCAGATCTTGCTGTCACAAACTTATATTGTGTAAATATTTAATTTGGGTGACAAGAATTTACTTGAGACAAGTTTGTCTGGAAATTAATTACTTCATTTGCAGCTGGTCAACATCTGAGATTGCATAATTTGGCTCTTTACTGTTTTAGACAGTTTCTCACTTCCTCACTGTTGAGTGACTATGAAATTGGTACATAGAAGTCGTTGTGTTGGAGCTTAATGCCCTGCATTTTTTTTCAGTCTGTCATTACTGACCATGTGCTCCTTCTGTTACAGTAACATGACTGATAATGTAGTTTTCATACAATAATATTTATTTATTCATGTATTTACTTATTTACTTATATATTCATTTATTTATTTATTTCAGTATATTAATATACAACCTTATCCTATCTAAGCATTTAATTTGCAGTCCATTATTGTAGGATCTGAACAAGCCATCCTTACTGTTTGTTGTATTTCACACTGTGTAAATGTCTCTGTATAAACTCATTATGACTGAATAAGCCATTGTGATATATTCTGCATTCATGAAATGTACGTTACTCACATCACTCATTCTTTGCACCTATAAATGACTGAAATCACCTTTGAGATCAGTGAATTATCCCAGTTTACAAGTTCAATTAAATTAATAGAGTGGGTTGAAGAACACGCAGAATGCTAACTAGGGAAATGGGAGGGACAACTTATGGAATGAGGATGGTTATGGAGTTATGGGGGGAGGAGTCCTAGGGGTTAAAAGAGGTAAAATGGAAGAGGTGAAAGAGGAGGCCAAGGGCAGAAATGGTGAGAACATGCAATGTATTGCAAGCTGATGAAAACATAGAGAAAATGAAGACAAAGGATAAGAGACTGTATCAAATAAGTATGTCAGGCAGGGAAGACACAAGATAAGGATAGTTAGTATGTGCAGGGGTTGAAGAGAGAGAGGGAGTATGCATTGCCAAGATGCTACTAGCAGCAATAGGACAAAGGAGGTAGGGGACGCTGTAATGACCAGGGCACTCAGAAGGAGCACAGTGTGACTAATTAGTATTGATAGTGCCTTAATGTGAGGAAAACCTACAGTGAGAAATGGAGTTAAACGCAGACTAGTCATTAGAAGAAGGGGTCTGAGAAAAGAAGTAGGAAGGAGAGGTGATAATGTAAATACTGTGCAGTGTCATGCAACATAACAGTTCTGCTTGTAAGTCATTTTCATTAAACAGAATTGTATACTTAGTCTGCTTTAGCTCTGCGTGGCAGCTGAAAAGAGTCTTTGGGACAGCCATCTTACCTGTTAACCAGTATAAAATAATACATAAATAAAAGGGCGAATGGCAGTAGGGCCAACAGTGACAGATTAGGTGGAGGGTGCTTTGCCTGAGATTTGAACTCTGGAGAGATTAGTATCACAGAAAAAGAAATCTGGATGGATCTGGTGATGGGTAAACCAATGTGGTCACTAAGAACATACAGGAGGAAAATTAGATGGAACAAATGACTTATCCATGGAGAATGTGGGTTGGTAGATACAAAATCTAGGGAAGATGGGGATAAATGCTAGCAACAAATACACATGGTAGCCTTTCTATACTGCACCACTGCCTGCTACCAACAAATCAAATATCACAAATTATAATAACTAGTTCTAGCAATTAACCTAGGAGCCAGAAAATAATAGTAGAATAGATGGAGGCTTGTCAGATAGGACATTTCTATGGCAGTAATAAGCTTCATGTGAAATCAGAGGGACTGCTATTAAGACTGGATTGGTAACATTTAAACTAAGATGGAGAAGGCACAAAAGAGAGAGAGGATCAGACTGTAATATATATGTAAACAAGGCAAGATGGATAGAATAGTAAGGGGAGATATATAAGACACCAATCAAAGGGACTTGTGGTGATGCTAAACTGTGAAAATAATCTACAATGTAAGATAGGTGAGCTCTAAATCCCTCTGTTGGTGGACTTATGCTGCAGATGTCATACAGACATATACATATAAGAAAAGAGGGTAGGATATGATATTAAAGTCATACAAAGTGTTCAGAAAGGATAGGGATGAAGTGGCTAAAATTTGCAGTCACTCTGAAATCAAAGAGGAAGTGGGCTAGGTAAGTGGGGAAAATCAACAAGAATAGTATACTATGATAGATAGTATACAATGTTTATATTTAATAAAGTCACAGAAAATTAGAGAAGTTAAGAGGATAGAAACGGTGGACTCATCAGCCATTGGATATGACAAGGGAAGAGGGCCACAAACTGCAGCTAAGCAGAAAGGAATGCTAACGCAAGAAGAGGATTATCATTATAGGAATCTAAACAGTTCAGAAACTAAACTGCAGGTACCAACATCTGCTGCGTTAATGAAATGAGGGATTGACAATTACACCTGATCATGAAGAATTTAGCCATCTCTGATAAGAAAGTACAATAAAGGATGAAAATTCTCAGTGCTGTCCAAACAAAATCACAATGGGTAATAAGCATTCAGGTCAAGATTCTCACTAGCCAAGAATGACCAGACAACTGTGTGGTACACTGTGGCGAAAATGATGGAGTTATATAAAGTGGAATCTCACTAATCATATTTACTTTGCAATCTATGAAAATGATGTCACTTGCTGCTAGCCTTGCTATTACTAAGTGTGCGTTGCTTGTCTTTATTTAGCCAAAACCTTTTGTGCCAGGTGAACTAGTCAGCAAAGAAGATGGAAATATAGGCACAAAATAACTCATTATAGTAGACAGGAATATTATAAGGGTCTTAGTGAGTATGTCTGATCCCCATCGGGGTACTGGAGGAATATGTGGGCTTCCTATCCCTGTGGACACTAAGGTATGTAGAGTCATCACTATACTTGCCGCGGGGACCCTCCAGAGACAGAATGGGGACAAGCTGGGGATCTCAGAGGCTTCTGCCTCGAGGATACTGCAGCAGTCCCTGGATGTACTCTTGTATGGATCAGCACAACTATTTCCCCTTGTCACATCAGGACTGAGCCAGGACTATGGATGCCTTTTATGGGGTGGTATGCTTCCCTGAAGTACTCAGTGCAATAGATTGCACCTATATTGGGATTATGGCCCTTTCTGGTCCACAAGGAAAGTGGTACTGCAATAGGAAGGGCTACATTCCATCAATTGCCAGGTATTGTTTGATGCATTGGGGTGTATCAGTAATGAGTCTGCCTACCATCCTGGAAGTGCACATGATTCCCATATCTGGCACAGCAGGTCACTCACCTATCTTTTCCTGCATGGTAGTTTGCACAGTGGTCATCTTGTTGGTAAGGTGAAATTCTTTTTTATATTGTATTTAAGTTGTAATTCATGATAAAATGTATTGCTGAATACTAAAACACTTTTTTTTGCCTCCCCCTCCCAACCCTTTTCTGTCTCTCTTTCCTTTTTTTTTGTTTTTTAGGTAATACTGGATATCCACTGGTGCACTGCTCATGATACCAGTGAGAAATCGAAATGAAGCTGCAGAAGAGACCTTAGACCAGTATTGTCATTGAGAGGGTCATTGACCTCCTGATGATTCATTTTAACTGTCTGGATGAGTCTAAAGGTGCCCTTCAGTATGACCCAGCTACTGCATGCAGAATGTTTACTGCATATTGTATTCTGCATAACATGATCATGCACCATTTTGGTAGTGAAGTGACCCATATTGTCACTGCAGCTCCAAGTTCCAGTCCCACTATGACCAATGATGAACAATCTGCAGCAGTAGTATGACATCCCATGTGGCAGACTACTGCACGGCATACAGCTGAGCTGGTAAGCAGGCAGCATCTAGTCCAGAACTATGAGCCATGACATTCAGGTTAGTGTTTTCTTTCTTGTAAAAAATACATGGAGTATAACTGATGCATGCAGGCATCTGTGGGCTATGCTGTGTGGTGCATGGTCCGCTGTCACTGTTCATCATTCTCTGTCAACTTAAAATAATTATTTTTTATTTCATAACAGTTACCCATATTATTGCTTGCTGAAGTCATGCCTGAGTGTTCACTGACCTCTGTTCAGTGATGGCATAAGGCATAGTATAAATAATAATCACCTTCTTTAACTGTTTTGCAAAATAAATTCTTTAGAAGTAGTGTATATAAGTATGCATGTAGTGAATGTCCTTATTTGGTATTATTAGTAAAAGCAGTTATTTCAATGTTTGATGACTTCATACTACTGTTTGCTTATTAAAGGTTTGTAGGGGAACTTACCATGTGCGCTGCCTTCATTCCTATTCAGTGCTGATGTAGAAGATTCACCTAGTAATAGTAACTAATATTTGTTAAATGTAATCAGCATTCAAATCTCTGTATGAATATATGGTTCGATATGTAAACCAACTTTCCTGAGCAGACAAGTGTTGTTACTACAGTACAGACGTTGGCAACAGCCAGTGTCCACACCACCTATGATTATTCCAGTGTCTTCAACGGCTCATAGATTAGTTCTAGGGTAACTGCCCTTGTGGGTGATTTTAAGCCTAGGCAATTAGCTTATGTGAGAATCAAATCCTGCACCTTGTGTCTGTAATCCTTTACCATTATGCCAACCTCCCACCATTGTCTGTGTCATATTCATCCCCAAGTATAGACAGAAGGTATTTCTCATCTGGTGTTAACTGGATAATTGTTGGAGGCCCCCATACTGGTACAGGCAAATGCATTCTGCCTCACCTTGTTTCTAGCATGTCCCACCATTTCATTTGCCCTATTCTGACATTCTGTTAATGTGCAGTTTCTGTTTTTTTTTTTTTGTCCTCTTAGCTTGCTTGGGCAACCATTTACCCAACAGATATTTCCCATATATCCTGATGGTAGACATGAGAATGCACTTTTCTCATGTCTAAAGTTATCATTTCTCTTCTTCGATCCCTTGTTTTGCATCATTACTGCATATTAAAAAAAGTAAGACCACAGTCATATATAGAAAAATTGTGGCTGTAATCATCATTTAAACTTCAAAACAATGATCAAATGTACCTACCACACCCCAGAAAAAGTGTTCCACATTGTTATGTACACACTGCACACTTTCCCATGTCCTACACAATGTGATTTTCTTCATGAGTTATGCACACACCACTACTGTATTCCAGACGATATCCACCATATATCTTGGAGACATATCAGACTAAAAATGTATATATTATATATTTGTTTAACTATTTATTTAATTGTTCATTTATTCATTCATTCAATCATTTAACTTTTGTTTGTCATTAAGTGTACTGGTCCAAGGACACTTTTCAACCATTAGTCAAGCGAAAAGTATTTTATCAATAGCTAGAAGTATGCTAGAGGCAATCAATCAACAGCAGATGTGTACATTGTGTAGTGATACAAGAAATAGCAGGTATGTGCTGACAAACGATGACAATGTAGAAAGTGTTCTTAAAGATAAACTCCCATAAAGAAGACATGTAATATATATATATATATATATATATATATATATATATATATATGTTTTTAATTTTAAATTAAAAAGTAAAAGTTGTTGCAGTGGTCCTGGCCGTTTGGGCCCTCCCAGAGCCAGAGGGGGGTCCTACCAGCCAGTGGGCCCTAGACAACTGCCTAGGTTAGCTAGTGTTGGATCTGGCTCTGGGCATAGGTCTCCTATAACAGCACCAGCAGCAGCTGGAGAGGCTACTGAGTCCTCTCATAAGCTTAAAGAAATTACTGTATACTAATTCTGTTCTGAACTGATTTCAATAATATACATGTGGGTAAATAATTAATAGTAAGTTATACATAATTATATAAAGCAATTCAGTACAGTCAGTAAACTAATGCAAGCAAGAAAGAAACAGATAGTGTGTAACTGCAGCACTTCTGTCTTTTAAATAATTAATGAATTTACTGATAAATCATAGTAAATGAAGAAACAGATTGCACTCAGTACATTACTGAAAACAAGTGTGACAGATTTCTGTATGCAAGTGAATAAACTAATGTCATTAAAGTAGTTGAGCTAGTGTGATAACTGCATATTAAATGTCATTAAAGTCTTTAAGCACATTACTGAAAGATATTTGTAACTGAAAGAATATATTACATTCAGTGCATCAATGCAAGCAAGACTGATATAAATGGACAATTTAAACCTATCACTGATTTTAAAAGCTGTAGTTATTTATGATGGGGGATCTCAATATAGTATTTAAAGCTAAAGTATTTCTGGCAAAAATGTGATCATTATATTTGAGTAGTAGACTACAACATGTAAACTCCACCATAACTAGATATCAATCACTGTCCTGTCAAGCAAGCATAAGCATTTCCCATAACATTTCATCCCAAAAGTGTGTATCAACAGTCCCTATCATCCCAATGTTTGCATAAGCATATCCTGTGCACTTTGAAATAAATGTACGAATAAAGACTCCACATATTATATTTTCCTTCAATCAAAATTTATAAAAAGAAGTGTTTTATAGTAAGAAATTTAATACTGTGTGACTTGGTGTGAGATTGTATTGAGTGCATCAAGTTACACAGTAACTTGATGTGGATTGTATTAAGTGCATTTTCTCTTTTGTCTTTCCCCTCACCCTTTTTTCACTGATTTTGTTATTTTATTTATACATGCCTTTGCCACTAATTATTTTCTTCTTTACTATTTATGTTAATTTTTATATAGCTACAAAATCCCTTGGAATGACCCAAGCACTTTCCTCCAAAGTTAGGATCACTCACCCTCTGCCCATCTGGGGTCATCCTCAGAGGGATGAAGATGTGGCACTGGTCCTGCAGGCATTCAGGCATGTGGTAGTCTGGAAAACCTCACATTTGGCCAGCTGAGTCTTCATTGCAGTGTGTAGAAGACATGCTGTCCCAGTTTTTGCTGACCACTGCACCAACACAGGCCTCTATCCCATCAACACTGGGGTCCTTCACCATCTGGCAGTAGAAAAGATTGAGGCTGTGTGGGCTGGGGCTCCTGCAGTTGCCTCAGCCCTTCTTCCTTTATCCTTTTGCCAACACCCTCTCACCTGTTTCCCAGCCACACTACTCTCTCATATAAAAAACATTTGAAAAATAGTGGGCCTATTCCACAACAAAACATTGTGCCCCTCCTTTCCCACCTCCTCTAGCACAACTCTCATGATGTTTTCCATTCTGTGTTTCCCTCTTTCTTGTGTCTCCCCATATGTCAACCTTTCCTGTCTCCCCCTTTCTATTCTTAATGAAACTATCAGAGTGTTCACATAAGGATATCCCTATATGAAATACAGTATATTAAACTGTTGTATTTTTTAAAAATATCAGTCATAAAAGCTTAACGGTCCATAGTTTGCCTAAGGTGTTTTATACATGGCTGCACATAGCCACATCCATCCCTAGTATCTGAATATATATATGAAATACTATGAAGTAATACAAAGCTTATGGTTTTCGCATAGTTCTTCATAGGATCATAAGATTATAGGAGATTCCTAGGTTATCGACCTAAAGGTCATTTTAAGCCTAGCCATTTCATTCCAATGTAATACCATAGAAATGTTAGTCAATACCCATGATTGTATTTAGTGATTACTGCCCATGTCCAAGAGGGTTGTGGGCACTATCCCCAGTAAGAATTTATGCTGCCCCATGCACTCATCCAGGATCCTCTTGAACAGTGTCACAGAGGTGCTCTGTTTCACATGAATTGGTAGCCTGTTCCAAAGATTCAGCATTCACTGGAAGATAAATCTGTCTCTCTGGCATGTCATATTTAAGTTGCAGACCATATTTAGGTCCTTGAAATGGGTAACCCTAGTCCTATTTGATTTATGTATATGCAGTAAGTTCATTAGGTTTGGGTCTTGAATTGCTCTGTAGGTCAGGAAAAAGTCTCCCCTAAGAAGTCTATATTATACTGAGTATAGGGACTTTGTTTGATCTGTGTAAGGCACATGCTGGGGCCTCTTGATCTTCTTTGTTACAAACCACTGAGGTCTCTCTAATTGTTGCAGGTGCTTAGTACGGTACATGCCAAATGGGGTGTCATACTCATTTATTGTCAGGATAAGTGCCATGTAAGGGGGGTTATAACTTCTTTTGCTCTTGAGTTGATGCCTTTACTAATCAAAAGTGCTACATAGAAAGCTTTCCTTACTACAGTAGACACATGGTAGTCAAAGTTAATGTTGTAGTCAACTTGTGATCCCAGGTCCCTTACCACTTCATGGGTACTTAGGGTATTGTTGTTGATTTGATAGTGTGAGGGGACATTGTTTGTGCTGAAGGGAATGATGATCCATTTCTTTGCATTCAGTTTGAGAGCATGACTAATACATCTGTCGCTGATCTGCACGAGACCTTGCTGGAGTATACTGACATCATTTGGGGATTCAGTGATGGCACCTAGTTTGCAGTTGTCTGCAAACTTGGTCAGCCATGACCTCTTAGTTTTGACCTGAACTTCTGAGACGTATATACCAAACAGCAGGGACCCCAGCACTGACCCCTGTGGCACCTCACAGGTAACAGGTTTGCTGGTTGATGTGGAATCACCCACTTTGATAGTGTGTGTCTGGTTTGTGAGCCAGTTGGCAACCCGTCTTACAGTGAAGAGGTTTACATTAAGTTTGCTTATTGGTAGTGCCAGAATGTGGGATTGTGTTGAAAGCTTTGCCAGATCGAGGTATGTTGTGTGCACAGATTTGCACTTGTCAGTGGCCTTGGTCACATTTTCAAAGAAATCCATTACATTTAACAGGCAGGATCTGCCATTCTAAAGCCAAATAGGGTATGAGCCAGGGTTTGAAGGTCATCTATGTCTTTATTTATGAGGTCCATAATGATACATTCCATGGCCTTCCAGATGAGGCTGGTCAGGCTTATGGGTCTGTAATTCCCTGGGTCTGTTGCTAGGCCACCTTTGCAGAGAGGAATAACTATAGCTGTTCTCCATTCTGCAGGAACAAAGCTTGTGGCAAGGGTATGATTGAAAAGGGTACATAGTGGTGATGCTAGTTCATGTTTTAGCCTGTTTAGAAGACAGGCTAGGATGTTACCTGGTCCCATAGAGGCTGTGTTTTTTTGCCTTGGGCAAGGCTTTGA
Source organism: Protopterus annectens (assembly GCF_019279795.1). NCBI lineage: Eukaryota > Metazoa > Chordata > Ceratodontiformes > Protopteridae > Protopterus > Protopterus annectens. The sequence continues at coordinate 1,774,005,330 of NC_056735.1, read as the reverse complement.
GGACCTGCTTTTAGAGTATGTAGGGTGGGGGGAAGTTTGGGGGAAGGTTTGTTATAAGTTAGGAGTGGATAAGGGAGTGAAATTTTTGCCAAACATATTCACTAGCAGGTTTGCTATCTCTGTGGGGTCAGTGCGTGTGACACCATTGTCCACTAGTTCTGCACATGGTTGGGTCCTTCCATTTAGGTTATGTATGTAAAAGGCATTATGGTTATCCTTGGTTATACTTGCTAAGTTTCTCTCAAAGGAGCCCTTAACATCTGCCTAACCCTTGACTTTAGATACTTTATGCTTTTGATGTAAGTGGGCATGTTCTTCCAAATACCTTTGACTGCTTATTCATCGCAAATGCACTCTACCTGGCTTATATACATAAAAATGTAGTAACACACCTTGCTCATAACAACTATGTATGTGTGAACTACCAGATCATGAATACCACCCATTATTTTGGAATATACACATGTATCTCTTGAAAGCATAGGCAATTGTTAGTTACATAGATCACTTATGACAATGGCGCAGATTTTGTTGCTCCTATGACTTGCAGTGCTTAAAACATTTCCCTTGCTACTTGTGTATTCACAGCTAACACTGCAGTACTACTTCAGCAGTGTACTCTTGTAAGTGATAGAGTTTTCTAATAATATATTTTTGTCGTTTCTTCAAAAATACCATCCATGTAGGAGTACAGTATTCTGCATGCATAGTAATGTAAAGTAACATTTTACTGCATAATATAACATAGGTCCCTCAATAATCAAATCAAGGAGTAATTTGCATTGTACTAAAGTTATTGCATTGTACTTTGTGTCTGTTTTAGATAAAATGACTTAACATACTTTAGTTACTGAATTCACAATCCACAGTTCACATCCTTCTGTCTTCCCAAATTAAACAAACTTTAAATGTAATTAAAAGTTATCCTAGTCATGCTATTCATCACTGAACAAACAGAAAAGGACAAAGATAAAATTATATACCACTCACATTATCATTTATAGATATCGGCTGATATAACTCTTTCATATTATTCCATTTTAAGACACAAGGAAAGGCATGTTTAATTTGTCCCAAGTGGCCATGGGACAACCAGCAACTTTCTGCTGGGCTGGAGCCAGTGTTCAAAGCCAGGACATGTTTCACCTTATATGGTATTTTTTCCTTGCACTGCTGGACATTTTATCTAGCAGTTTCTCTCTCTCTCTCTCTCTCTCTCTCTCTGTATCTCTGGGACAGTTAAGATCTTGAAAACGAAAATGGCCAATTCCAGTTCTGAATTCACAAATTATGTACTGTCATCTATGTCTGTATTAATGGTTATCGATATCACTACACCTTTTTCATGTGGTATCACACATGAGAGGGTAGGAATTCTCAGCTGTGTAACAACAGTGTCAACTGTAACCCAAATACTGAGTAATTCCAGGGAAAGCTTGTTATTTTCTGTGGTTTAAAAAAAAAAAAACGGTGAACAGATTGTGGATTGTGTTTCCAGGGATGAGCTACACCAGGAGACTGTCTTGCACTTGCTAACCTACAGACTGTATAAAATAAGTAACATTACACAATATGCTTCTACCATGCATGTTTGTAAAAGAGCTCCAGCAATTAAATTGTGTGATATTTACTAAAATATCATTTCACTTCAAAGGCAGCTTATTTTCTCAGCCAAACTTTATGTGTGTCAGCGTGACAAATATACTTTGGTGAAAAGTAAATAATTAGCAAACAGAATATAACACTAAGAAATAAAGCAAACAGATTTTAGGTAAGCAACATACTTTGCATTTTTTTTTCATCTATTGAGTGCTCTGGTTTATAACTGTAAAATGCAGAACATTACATCAGAATAATGAGGTGTTGAGTTTACATAGTCTGGCTTTTGAGTGATTTTGCTTTCTATCGCCCTTCCATCCCTTTTTATTATGTCAACGTTTCTCCAGTTTTCGAGTGCCTTCTTGACTACCTCTTAAGATTCCCCTTTATCACCCATTCCAGAAGTAATTTTCATGGGTTCACACCCCTCTCTCTGAAGAAGTAATTTCAGAGATCCAGAGAGTAGTTTGTCCATAGTTTGTTGCCTTTTATCCCATCTTTTCTCCTCTGTCTTTTCTTCTCAGAATGACCTCTTCACAGCTCTATGACATAATATTGTACACCCATATTACACCCCCTTTTTCTTTTCTGGCCTCTATGTGTCTATGCATGTGTGGTAGGACAAGCCATCTGGAAGTGTAAACACTGGCTCTAGATGATTGTCACTGTTAAAGTGACAGCAACTCAATAAATGGAAAACAAGGGTTGTGGATGGATGACTGTATTGATGAGAAATGATTTAGCTCCTTTAATATCTGGTCGCACCCTTTCCCTTCCACCCCGCACCCCTATTGGTGACTTTTTGCTGGTCTTCTTCTAGCAGCCTTTTGTCCATTTTTATGGCCTCCAGATCTGTACACAGTGCTAGAGGAGTAGCTTGATCAGGGCCTAATGCAGTAAAACACTGTCATGACAAAGAGTCTCTCCCCCGATGACACACTCCAGCATTTTGTTTAGTGTTGTCAACCCTTTTCACTCTTCTTCTGGCAGTCCCATCCCAGTATGATCTACACTATCATGTCATTTTCCTACGGTGTTGTTGTCAGTTCCACTCCCCTACTTGGTACTTCACACATGAGAGGTTATTGTGGCCAAAGTGCAATACTTGCATTTGTCAGCAATGAACCTCAACAGCCACCATTTTGTCCTCTTGGTCATCTAAACTAAATCCTTCCCCATTTTCCACTGTTCTCCTTGGCTTTGAACCATCAGGAAAGACGTTGATGTTGTTCTCTCTCCCTTCAGATATGTTAGAGACACACTGAGGAGCTGAGGAGTACCTAATGCATTAAACAGTACCAGACTGGGTTCTGATCCCTAGTCAATTTTCTAATTTCTGATGTCATCCATCTCATCATAAACCCTCTGTCTCACCTTTCATTCATGCAGTAATCCATTTGCCCAGTCATGGGCATTTTCTCAATCCCTTCACTTTTATTTATTTATTATTTATTTATTGACATTTGGTTTACCGGGATAGTCCACTGGGCCAATAAGAGCCCATTTTCAGTGGAGGCCCGAGGAGAAAAGTTCCATGATAAACATGAACATAGACAGGTAATTAACAATTAGGTAAAGTAAATGTGCAACAAAATTGTCAATTAGTTGCAATTATTACAACTTAAGTTACAGAGTGATACAAGAAAATATAATTAAAAAGGTTGACATTTTATAAAACATCTGCCAAAAAACAGCTAGGTTATCACAGAACATTTTGTAGGATAGAGCTGGTTTGTTATTGATGCAAATTAAAGAAAACACAGTATGGTAGAGTAGTGAACAGGTATTAGAATATATTCAAGAAGTAGACAGAGTCAGGATTTAAGGGGTGGGGGCTTAGTGCATGTGCAAATCCAGGATGAACAGAGGTACTCTCGCAAAGAAGTTTTGAAAGATGCAAAGATCTGATTAATTCTAATTCTTAATGGAAGGACATTCCAGGATCTGTCTACTTTGCAGGAGTATAGAAGCTGACTAGCAGGTAGCTTAGGCTCGTGGACCAGCAAAAGTTCTTGATTTTCAGATCTGACAGACCTTTTGGGTAGATAGTTACTAAATAATGAACTAATGGCAAAGCTGATTAAAGTTATGTAGATTAATTTATGTGCAGTTGTCAACTGCAGGTAGGTGAGATAGTGTGGAAGTTCACACCAATTAAGGGAGTGTAGAGCTGTACAGTGGTGGGCAAAATATTTGGGGTTTGTAGCAAACCGGGCAATTTTGTTATAGCATGTTTCAAGCTTAGTTTTAGGAAGGATTGTAAGTTAGTGAGTAATGGGATACCATAGATGAGAGAAGGAAGGAAGTAGGTGTTAGGAAGGGTTTGTTTAGTGGATGAGTTAAGAAAATATTGTGTCAATAGAGAATACATAGTTTCTGGTATGTTTTGTTAATATTATGTTGTATCTGCAGGTCAGATTTTAGATGTTCATCTATTATTACTCCCAGTAGATTGGTGTAAGTAACAACTTTAATTATTGTGTTGTTTTGAGACAGTATGGTCAACTGGGCTTTGTTTAAGTGTTTTTTTCTATGGAGTGAAAAGGATTAGCTTGGTTTTGTGTGGATTAAGTGTCAGATGATTGTTATGGAACCATGACTCAATAGATGTAAGGGCCAGTTCAGTGATTTATTGAAGATGAGATATGGAGTCAGTGGAACAGATAATAGTAGAGTCATCTGCATATTGATTGAGAGAGCCCTGACTGGATGAAGACTGAAGATTATAGCATGGTTGGTTTTGATTCCTTTTACTCAAGGAGGTGCAAGACTGTTTAGCATTTCTAGAAATGTTGAATTAAAATAATTCACTGCATTATTTAGAGGTAGTATTTTTAGGATGCTCCAGTTCAAATTTTTTTGTAGCTTGATAAACGTCTGTGGTTTGAAGTCGGTCAGATTCCATATTTATTTATATTGATGTTCCTTTTGTAAGGAGAGAATTGTGCTATGAACAAAGTCAGGGAGATGATCATTAAATGCATATAGAAGAGTACCAGTTGTGGAGATTTTACTTGGATCAGTAACCAATATCTAGTATAGGATGGAATCTTCCTTATTACTCCTCTTGAATCTAGTTGAAGAGGTGATGAGTTGGATGAAATTAAACAAGTTAATGTTAGACAATGGGAATTTAGAGCAGAAGTTTAGCCAGTTAATATTGACATCATCCAGAATAATGTTTTCATTTCTAAGGGTATTATATATCAAGGTGAGTATCTCTTCCAGAAAAGGCATGTTATTGCTGGTGGTATATATAGAGCTATGAGACATAAACTATGGGAATTGTTTATTTTAAGAAATTAAATTAGAATGTCGGCATTAGAGAACTGTGGAATAATATTTGAGAATGGGGTTATATTAGAGGTGTTAAGGAAAAGGAGTGCAATACCACCTCCTTTTCTGTGAACTCTATCTGACCTTATGGAATTGAAGTCTGGAGGGAGAAATTCAGAGCCTTTTATGTCAGGATTGAGCCGGGTTTTGCAGCTATGATATCTGGTTGATTGTGGGATACCCAGGCATGAAAATTAGTGATTTTGTTACAAATATTTTGGAAATTTAATGTAACAATATTTAAGGATTTATAGGAGTTGGAGAGGTTAGATAGAGTGAAAGTGTGTCCTGGATTAGGGTGAATATCACCACATAAGGGTAAATTTGAAAATCTGGGTGACTAAATGGATAGCAATTGGTTTTCTTTTGATCTGCTAAGGTGATTCTGGTGGTAGTGGGTAGTGCATTTTAGTGGAAGAATTATCAATTTGGGGAAAAGTAGTGGACTTATTTGAAATAGGCTGGGGGATATATCAGACAAGCTCTTTGAGGGGTTAGATTGGAAGGACGTAACATATGTAGGTTTACAGGTAGAGGAAATAGAGTTAAGTGCTGTATGATGTAATAACAGAAAGCGAATTAGGGTGAAATGAGAAAGAAGCAGTATATATATATATATATATATATATATATATATATATATATATATATATATATATATATATATATATATATATATATATATTATATATATATATATATATATATATATATATATATATATATATATATATATATATATATATATATATATATATATAGGTTTACTATTACAAGGTCGCACTCCTTCCCGACTGTACTCTCAATCTAGGAGGTTTTAACGGAGTAATGTGAAGTCAAAAATGTCAATCAAAAATCTCTAGGAACGTGGGTTGAATGGGTTGAGGTGGTTACTCTAGATTTCTTGAATCTCTCTCTCTCCCTACCTCACCCATGTTGAAATTCCTATATATATATATATATATATATATATATATATATATATATATATATAATTGTGAGAAACATTAAGGAAAGATGGCAGAAGGTGGCTCTAGTGAGATAATTGGATGTCGGGGAGAAACAGAGGTTAGAGTGTAGTAGGATACAATACAAGAAGTATGGGGGATGCAAGTAAAAAATGTGGGGAATGCAGGCAAGTTTTGTGAAGTGATGCAGAATATGATTGAGAGATATGGTTAGGTATAGGATAGTAGGAAAAGAGAGGATGATTGTTGTGAGATGACAAATTAGTTTAGCAAGAAAGCTTAAGTATGGGATGAGATAGTAGTAGTGAGAGGTTAGGTTAAGGATGAGAGATGAGCAATAATGAATATTAAGTTAATCCTAAAGTGCGTGTAGTGGCAAGAGGGTAGGAATGGAGGGAGGAAATTAAAGAAGGCAGTATATGAATACAGGAAAATTAATAGGTAGGGTTAAGCAAAGAGGTAATTGTCAAGATTGAGACTGGTCAGTTTAGGAAGTGGGAGGAGTTAAGTGCTATATATTTAGGAGCAGTGGAAATGGGTGGGAATTGGAGGTAGGGTGGGGAGTGGACTGACCCTCCTAGTCGAGCTAGCAAGTACACCGGTGCAAGGCAGAATGAATCCTTTTCCTTTAGGAGGGGCAAAACATTAACATCTTATTTTGCCCATTATAAAAGGATATCAACAGGTTATCTGAATAAACAACAGTTATCCATTACAGGGGATAGACTTATTGGATCTTACCCATGTGGTCATTGCAGTTTTTGTAAGTATATGTTTAAGACTGCAGTTTTTAGTAGTAGGAACACTGGCTAAATGTTTGATATTAAATTTTTTGGCAATTGTAATCAGGATTGGGTGGTATATTTGGTGACTTATCAGTAATCTGCCTTTTATGTAGGGCAGACCTCTAGACAATTGAAACAACTTATTTCAGATCATCTTAGTGACATACGTCACAAAAGACTTACAAATGCTCTTTATTGACACTGTCAGATTCACTCAACAGCTAATTTTAAATTCATTATTATTGATCAGGTCAGGGGCAATAGGTTATCAAAACAGGGTTGGCATTCCATTTTAACAAACAAAGGGAGAAAATGGATTATTAAATTGGGAGCACTATTTCATCCAGGGCTCAATGATAAATTATGAATTTTCAAGGTAAAGATTTTAGTAAGAAAGGGGAACATGTAGATATATTATATTCAATACAAGGTCATGAGATATATATTGTATTCTTGTATGCATATTTTTGGTGTGATTATTTTGTTAAGGAAGTGATGTCATAATGATTGACATGTATGCTATATAAAGATTATGGGGAATGAATGTTTCATCACTGAGGAAGGCATGTTGCCGAAACCAGCCTGAACCAAGGCAAAATAAACTGATTATTTGCTTGAGTCCCTGGTGCTGGCCTTTCTTTTTGTATGCTGGGGAGTGGACTGAGCTAGAATGTAGCAAGGGCAAATGCAGCGGGCAGCACCTGGCCTGTGAGAAACTGCGAGTGAAGAAGGAAAAAACTATCAGTGAGGTACTTCATGCAGTATACTTGTTTGGAGAAAAATATGTCAAATGTAGTGGGTGTTCATATGCAGAGGGCTGCGAATGTGTTATCCTACGAGATTAGTGGCAAACGTACAAAGAGCTGATATCGAGGTAGAGTTATAGAGTAGAAAATAGAGGGCTACTTGTGTTAAAATAGTTCCAGCAATGTAAAAAAGGAATGAAAGATAAGTTGTCTACTTAAATGAACACAGATAGTTAATAAACAGCGTAGATGAAAGAAATAAAGGAAACCAAAGTATATGGGAGGTTAAGCCACTTAATAGTGTTAAGTTTTAAAGGAAATGAAGAACAGAGATTATTTGGGCATGGAGATGATAAGGAAAAGCCACATGTGAGGAACTCCGCTATGCCATCCTTACCAGAAATACTACATGCTACTGCTACCCCTGTTTTAGAAAGTGAGGTACTGCAGCATTCCACTGGTGAATTGAAACATAAGAATATTCAAATGTTAAGTATTTTAAATGGGAAGCATACAAGACCCTTGTCATGTAATTCACCCATGAAAAGAGCTAGGTGAAAGGACTAACTTTGCTTCACTGACTTCAGTAGGTGGGCAGGAACTGGTAAGCATACTAGTCAGAGGCTACTTATGTCAAGAGCTGTGTGGTGTAATTTGCCCATGAAAAGAGCTAGGTGAAAGGGCTTGCTTTGCGGTAAGTCTCTGTGTTGCTGACTTCAATAGATGGGCAGGAACTGGTGAGCATACTAGACAGAGGGTCCTTATGTTAAGAGCCTTGTGGTGTAATTTGCCCATGAAAAGAGTTAGGTGAAAGGACTTGCTTTGTGGTGAGTCTCTACATCGCTGACTTCAATAGGTGGGCAGGAACTGGTGAGCATACTAGACAGAGGGTCCTTATGTTAAGAGCCTTGTGGTGTAATTTGCCCATGAAAAGAGCTAGGTGAAAGGTCTTGCCTTGGGGTAAGTCTCTGCATCACCGAGTTCAATAGGTGGGCAGGAAGTGGTGAGCATACTAGGCAGAAGGTCCTTATGTCATGGGAGGAATAGAATTCCAAGGACGGGCTGCGGGATGTTAGCAGAAGGGAAGGAGAGGCAGAAGCTGTTAACTACTGTGTGAGTGAAACAAAAGCCTTGGTGAAATCACACATGTCACTACTTGCTGTCAGTATCACCTGTAACTCATTCATGAAAAAAGATCAGTTTTGACTGGCAGCTCCTTCTGTCCATGAACCATTTTTATGAACTTCACCTCAGGATTCTGCACATCATTTTCCAGTATTAATGCTGTTACCCTAACAGCCCTGTATTTTCAGGCATTTTCCATATCCCTCATCCTGTACCAGGTGCCATACTTGCAGTCTTTCCATCCCCTGGCACTTCTGTGATGATCAGTGATCTCCAACACAGTAGTCAGGCTCCTAACAACTCAGGCATTGTATCCCACCTTGTCCTTGTAATTTTCCCACCTAATTGCCATATCTATTCTGGTACAGGTCCACTGCTGCTCACCCCATTTGCATCTTCTTCTTGCTTTGTTTTATGAAGATTGAAAGTAAATATTCATTAGCATCTCTGATTTATTTAGCATTGTGTGATCTTCCTTTGATCTTTGCTTAATGAGGCCATATCTCCTCCTTTATGATACTGCTCCCCTTACTGATCCTTTGGACTGGATTTCTTTCATTTTGCACCTTTGATGCCTACAAACCATTGCTGCCATTTAGTCTCCTCATACTGCGCCTCCTCTACTCCCCTTCCCACCTTTTCAATGCACAACCTTCTGCTGACCTTATATAACTATGTAAGAACATTGGCTTTTTCATTATTTTCATCTTTTCACTTCTTCTTCTTTAGATGTTTGTCCATAGTCCTAAGATCTAAATTCTTTACCCATTCCTATAGTATTTTTAAACTGAATTAGCTTTGTCTGGGTATCCTACTTCATCTTTGACAGTCTCTGTCATCTCAGTAAATCAAGTGTTCTAAAATCCCACATCACTGACATTGTCTTTGCAGTCCTGTACCCCACTACCCCCAACAAACCACAAAACAGCATAATTTATTTATTTTATTTTTATTTTTCTCTTTCCTTACCAGGCACATGGCCTGGTCTGTTGACATTTGTCAGCCGTGACCCAAGTTTGTTAGAGAACTACAGTGCAGACATTACAATAAGACAATGCAGCTTAGTAAGATGGCAATAAATAGTAAAAACTGATGTGAGAAAACTTGAGTACCAAGGTTTTACTTACACATGCATTAAAGTATGCCACTAGATACATTTTACTGCAGGTTATTAATTCCAACCCCACCTTATTGGCCTGCAACAAGTTGCACGGATGACTGATGGCAACAGTGATATATTCAAACATCACGCCGATTCATACACACATTTACGATGTACTCTGACTGCACTTTGGACTTTACAGATGGTACAACTGACATATTAGTTAGCAGTAATGACTTGACATACTGCATATCTATCACTGGGGCTGAGTACTGAACTAAAGTTATTTTATTTTACCTGTTTTATTGGCCACATAAACACACTAGACACACTTGTCCCTTGACAAGGGCAACCCAAGAGTACTTTTTGGTTAAGTAACTTGCTTACAGTAAACAAACAGGATTGTAAGGGACAAAACTGTATCTTTGACACAGGAAGCAGCTCATTTCCACTGGAAACAGATTTGAGGAATGGTTCATTAGTCTCATACTCAAATGATCTCCTGAACAATTTACAATTATCCAAGAATGCCGTTTGCTGGCAAACTATCTGCTGCTTTTTCATGTCATACATCAAAATGGAGTATGAAATGTCAGAAGGAGCACTGAAATGCATATACTTGTGTGCTAATGTAATAAAGGGATGTGGGATTGTAATAATAGCATTCAGAAACATGGCGCAATGCTTTAAAGTTTTACAAAGCCATGGTTCTAGGGTATAGTGGTTAAAGTGATTTAACATTTAAAGTAACCATGGAACATGCATACAGTGAGTTTGTAACCGTATGTTGATGACTTGATTACATTGTCCAGGAAACAGGGTTTGGAGAGAATGTTTAGACAATATTCTCATGCACAGTTATTTTGTTTTTAAAAACATGTTTTATCAACAACTTAGTAGGGAAGCCATGGGTACCTCTATATCCTTGAATTTTGCAAATTAGTTATGGCTTACTGGGAGAGAGGGTGCCTCACTATACTAGATCTGATTGCCACTACATTAAGTGCTTTGTCCTTTTTATAGAAGACTTTTTTATGGGTCTATATTAAGAACGCGAAAAACCATATGAGCGAATACGAAGACATCGACCCGTATTGTGCGAAGTACGGAAATCCCGAACATACAAAACCGCGAATTCCGAAATGTCGATTTGTTTTGGTTGGCCCGTCTACGGTATAGCTCCATAAGGTAAGTGTGCGATAGATAGGACTTTAGTGTTAGGATTTGGGTTAAGGTAAGTGTATAGATTGGTAATGTATGTAAGGTTTAGTGTAGTGTTAGAAGTAGGGTTATTTTAAGTGTATGTATGTCTATTGTTTATTTTGTTTGGGTGTATGTCTGTAGGGGATTATACGGTAGTTACGGACCATAGGGTTAGGGAGGGGTTAAGGATAGTGCATAGATATTTGTGTATGTGGGGTTTAGTGTAGTGTTGGAGGAAGGGTTTTGTTAAATGTAAGTATGTGGGTTATTTATTTTGTTTGGGTGTATGTGTGTAGGGGATGTGTACGGTCATTATGGACCTAAGGGTTAGGGAGGGGTTAAGGATAGTGCATAGTTAGTTGTGTATGTGAGGTTTAGTGTAGGGTTAGAGGTAGGGTTTTGGTGCTTTACCTTAGGTTAGAAGTAGGGTTTGGTTAGTGTATGTGTGTGGTTTATTTATTTTCTTTGGGTAGGTAGTATGTAGCGGGTGGTACGGTTGGCCGACTATGACAGTTCGATTTTTTTTTTTTCGTGGTTTAGTGCGTTCAGGATTTTCACAGTTTGTGGTATAGGTGTCGATATTTAAGTATTCAGGAATAGGATTTTTCGCTTTGGTAATATAGACCCTTTTTCTATTTGGGGAGGAAACCATAGTGAACTAGAATTTTTTCCTAGAAAATCTGAACAATGGAGCAAAGCTCTGGGAATTGCTCAGCAATATTCATGAGTACACCATAAAGTTTTTGGACATTCTGTTAGTCAAAAAAAGAGACTAAACTGGAGACCATCATTAAATACAAGAACTCAGCAAGCAACTCCATGCTTCATTAAAACAGCATTCAACTCAAAAATCAAAAGATAGGGGTAGTCAAGAGCAGTAAGACAGTAAAAAAATCTAACCAACAATATGTCTAACATCCAGATATTTAATAAGTAATTAGAGTATAGATTTGTTTCAGGGATTACTCAGAAAACCAAATCAGGAAAGCCTGTAAATTGTTAAATGATGCTACATCATGTGAAATGAGTGAAGGATCACAATAGAATTCAGCTATGTGTCTGACCCACAGTTTGGACACTCCAGGTATTAAAACCACTGTGTGGAACAATTGGACATTATTTAGTGTGAATGAGGAATTATATAAAATGGTGGCAAGAACCTAAATTCATTAACAAAAGGGTGCAATCTAAAGAACATTTTAGAAAGTGATGTTGGCACAGGAAGCAAAGTTGGCCTCAGTGATCCTGCTGGTTGTGACCAATGTTACAGCTGCAATATGTGTAGTTTTATCAACAATAGTTTGAACACATATTGTGCAAATACATCTTGTAGCTATGCCATATCACAATTATTCACGTATAATTCGATATTCACAGTCAACATTGCAACTTGTTCTATGTGCTGCAGTTTTTATGTTGGCAAAACTACACAAAAATATAAGGACAGGATAAAGGAATACATAAGAACGATAAGAAACAACAACTGTTTAAATGTGGAAAGTTCTTATTTTAAGAAATTACTTTTCAGTGTATTGGATCACGGAGAGAATGATATAAGGAGTGAAAGCAAACAGAAGTACTTGGAATAGCTGGAGTACAAATGGAAGATTTTGCTAAATGCAGCTACTAGTTTTGGTTTTGCAGTTAATTTTAAGTGTCTTTTAAAAAGACTGAAAGCAGTCAGTTTTGACTAGTTGGTTATGTGATGTTATCGTAGCACTAGTATTTTGTCATCTGATTAATATTTTATCACATGAGCAGTATTTCATCATCTGATTAGTATTTAAACTGAGTATCTGCTGCCATTCATTAATCTGATGTAGTCTCAGTTTGGAGTGATTTACCTGAGATGATGTTGTTGTGTCTTTCGGCTTTTCCCGGTTAGGGGTCGCCACAGCGGAACTCCGGTCCGCTAATGATTGGCAGTAGATTTTTACGTGCTGAGTTGCTGGCCCTGACGCACAACCTTCAATGAAGGTACGCCCATTCACGCATGTCTCCACACAGAAGACGTTCTAGCTGAGAATCAAACAGGACAACGTCTTATTGTGAGGCGACAACGCTACCACAGCACCACGATTTACATGAGATGAAAATGCTTAATCCTTTATATATGTATTTATTTTTTTATTAAAGTTTATCTTATGTCACCCTGTGCTGGTCAGATTTTTTTTATTTCCATTTTAACTCTGTTTTTATTTACTCAGAAATTTGGAAGTTCTAATACAGCATTTTATTTTGATATACTTGATTCAGTGATGTATGAACTACACAGATAAGTGAATATACCTAAGTTAGATGAATGCCAAGCAGGTAGAGCATAGAAAGGAAGTGTTTGGTACAAGACGTGAAAACAGATTGTGCTAAACTTAGGTTTCTTAAATGGTAAGTGCCATATTGAAAAGGATGATCATTCTAGAAGACCTGAGGCGTTATGCTACCCCATCTTGCACCAACATCAGAGCATTCAACAAGCATGATTCTGCATAGATCACATCCTGACAGGTAAACAAGAAAAATCTTGGTGTCCGTAAGCTGGATTTCCATAGTAAGTTCAAAGATGGCAAATGAGATAAATGGAAATGAGAGAATTTAAGTATAATTATGTGGAAATGCATACTAAGACTAAAAGTGCTTTTTCTTGGAGAATTCCCATTTTAATATATATATATATATATATATATATATATATATATATATATATATATATATATATATAGTTTTTTAGCAGAGATGTTGAGGGTGCAACCCCCGCATAAGGAATTGTAAACACTTTTAATATGTAACAGGAGCTTTGCAGTTTATTGTCATTACTCATAAATTATGTCTAAAATTGGCATATTTTTGAGAGTCTCAAAACTGAGCCTTACACTTCCCTTTGGGTATCTTGTAAGCTGCTTGGTATGTGGACCACCCTACCTGTGTCATTCTGTGCTGCACTGATGTCTCATGCCTTTCCACAGATACAGCGATGCCACATTAGTGGCTATGTATGGCACTGTAGGAGAGTTCTGCCTGATGCTAAATGCATTGAGATGCTGTGGTAATGCCTGTCACAGCTGGTCACATAGCCTTGGACAGCACTACCCTTGCACACAAAAACAAGATGAAACATCCTCAAGGCAAGCAGGAAGACTACAACCTAAAAAAATATAAAAGGCACAAGACATACTTCATTATATGATATAAAAAAGCATTGTACAATAGAATGAAACCAACCTATTCCTTGTTATCTCAGTAAAGAATGGTATGTACCACTTTAAATATGTCTCCTCCTGCCCTACCTTACTCATGTGTGCTAACCTTAAACTGACCCCTTTCACTAACACAAATTATGCACATTGTTATACTAAACACTTTTACCTAAATGGTACAACTAAAACAACTAAATAAGGCATTCACACAAACAAGCACAAACATACAAACATGCAAACACACACAGACACACAGACACACACACACAGACACACACACACACACACACACACACACACACACACACACACACACACACATCACATACACTCACTGCAAATGCCTTAACTTTGAGAATAAACAAAAGTATTGACATTACTACATTTTCCAGCTTCCATTATATTGATTGTTGCAGACATCTGTTCTTCCTGCACTCAATAATGATTTAAATAACTATAACATAAAACAGCATTTAACAAGCTATCCATTCAATCAATACCCATATATATGGGTCTAATATAACTGCTAGAGTCCCAAGTGGCTGATGAATCAGGGACTTTTTTGTAGCTTCTTGCATGGTCATCCACTCACACTCAAACTAACATACACATATACATTCAGACAAGATGCAGCAGCTATACAGAGAGTGGAGCTGCATCATCTTGCTCAAATAGAGTAGTCACATTTGGGTAAGATAAGTCCAGCAGCCATGGGGAGGGAATGGGGGTGGGAGTGTAGCAGAGGGCTACATACAGTAACCAGAAGTGGGATTTAGATATGAGGTGCGGTGGGGATTTGGGTATAAGGAGCATGATGGGAGTTTAGGTACAGGGAGCAATTAAAGAGTTTAGCTTTAGGGAGTTACAACAAGCAAGTGTGTTGCAAGCTACTGTCAAGAGAGCACTTGTACTAGATTATATACACACATGCACGTATAAATATATGTGTATATATATATATATATATATATATATATATATATATATATATAAAAATAACATTTTCCTACGCACATACACACACACACACACACACACACACACACACACACACACACACACACACACACACACACACACACACACACACACACACACACACACACACACACACACACACACACACACACACACACACACACACACACACACACACACACGTGTATTGTATATGTCAATCTCTTTTTCTTCTCTGATAACCTGCTTTGTTATCTTTGGAAGTCTTTTTGAGATGTCATTTACAGCATATAAGTGTACACATGTTCTTGGCCTTACAAACATGAAGCATATCAGATCACTCAGGACAAGGTATTTGAGGCCTTGTAGGCCTGGCAGAGGTTACCCCTTAAAAAGTTTGTAAGAGACAGACAAGAAAGACAGACCTCTAAGGCATTCTGTATAGGTAATGTAAGTAAGATTCTTCATTCTCTGTGGGAGGAAATGTTAGGATCTTTCAAGTTAGATCATATTTCTGGACAGGAACATGCTAAAGGGAAAAGTGTATTCAATTGTGGGCCTAATAAGAGAGAAGTATAAGAAGTATGTTAACATCCTTGGACCCAGAGGAATTACTCTTAGTAATCAGGTGGGCTAAGGAGAAGGATTCCATAGCAATCATATCTAAATAGTGGCTAAATGATGCTAAGTGAGAACTCGTTGTCAGCAAATGTGCCTAGGTCTCTGATTACTGTGGTGGTGGTGGGGAGGAGTACCATGAATGTAGTAGGGGCAAAGGTGTTCCTATTTGTCAAGGGATACAACACCACACTATTTGGCATTTAGGTTAAGAGAATGGTTATGGCACCATTTGTTTGTGAGTGTTAGCCCTTCTTGTAAAACCTGGGAGTCCCCACAGGAACTGAAAATCTCTACAAGTTTAAAGTCATTGGCAAATCTAGTGAAACAAAGGCCTTTGGCATTAGCTTTGATGTTAGTGAAGTAAATATGAAACAGGTGCAGCTGCAATAATAATAAGTTTATCTATGATGTCTGAGTTTGGAATGGTGTCAAAAGCTTTGGCTAGGGCAGGAGAAGCTGTGTGTACTGACTTAACCTTGTATAAGGTCCAAGTGAGTTTTTCAAAGATGTCAACCAGGTTAAACAGACAGCATCTACATTTATATTCCATTATAATAAACGACAAACAGTCCAACATGGTTAATATCCACCTTTTTTGCAGTTTTAAACTGGGATGCCCATTTCATAGCTAATGAGGCTCATTTGAATTGACTGACTGTGAATACCCTAATTATATGACTGCAAGTAAGGGACACTGAAGCAGCACATACCCATATCAGTACTTGTGCAATGCAAAGGGATAATATCTAGCACAACAGTAGTGATGTCAACATGTAACAGTGCATTTTTTCCACAGTCCTAACAGTGCAGTTTATGTGAAAGTCAGTAAATGGTCTCAAATAAAACAATGTCATGTAAAAATCGTGGACTGTTTTTTTTTTTATTTTTTATTAAGCTTACCAGTAGAATACCCAATCCAAAGTACATGTCTGAAGGACATCTAGTAATAAAACCATGAAACAGTTCAGTGCCCAGATGAGCAGACAACGCACCCTAAGCTCAAAATGTAGAAGAACAAAATGAAGCAAAAATACTTCCAACAATTTATTAGCTTAGCGCTTTCTTCCCCATAAAACGGGAACTTCATCAGAACAAACTTTCCTTCCAAGTCAACCATTAAAATGCAAATTATTTAATTGAAGGTACTAAAATACCAATTAAACAATTGATTTTCTTAAATAAACACACGTGTGTAAACAAAAAATGTAAATGGTTTAAAAACATAAAAAACATTTATATAAGTCATCATAAAGAACTTTAAGAAGTTTAAAATATCAATGCTTTTTTCTTTAATACAGGCAATAAAGATAAATAGTAGATAATAGTAGATAAAATGTAGATCTGAGGGAATTTTATTGGATTGTTAAGTTAAATGCACTGACAAAAAAATCAGGACTTAATGACTATTTATCTTTATTGCCGGTATTAAAGAAAAAAGCATTGATATTTTAAACTTCTTAAAGTTCTTTATGATGACTTATATAAATTTTTTTAAATGTTTTCAAACCATTTACATTTTTTGTTTACAGACGTGTGTTTATTTAAGAAAATTAATTGTTTAATTGGTATTTTATTACCTTCAATTAAATGATTTGCATTTTAATGGTTGACTTGGAGGGGAAGTTTGTTCTGATGAAGTTCCCATTTTATGGGGAAGAAAGCGTTAAACTAATACATTGTTGGAAGTATTTTTGCTTTGTTTTGTTCTTCTACATTTTGAGCTTATGGTGCATTGTCTACTCATCTGGGCACTGAACTGTTTCGTGGTTACCAGTAGAATACAGCAGGATGTGAAATGGAAAGTTTAACTTGCAATCTTTGCAAAAGAAAGACTGAAGGAAGAGGGCATAAATCATGGTGTAAGAAAAAGATACTCACTTTTCAATACTACCCCCACAGAAAGTATAATGGTAGTGTCCTTAAGATCCATAAAGTGCCTTTCAAAAATGATACATGGGAGGCTTTTACTGTAAAAGTGACATACAAGACTGGAATGTCACAAACAGTAAGGCAATAAAGGTACATTTACAATCACTTACTGAGAAGAAAGACTAAAACTGATATTAAAAACTGCCTTGACATCTAGGAATAGTGTCCAAGCTATAAACCGGTTTGCTCTTCCTGTTTTAACTTTAATAGTTTTGTGATGATCAACTGGCTCCAAAAATTATTGGATCATTTGGACAGGAAAACAAGAACAAAGATTATATATTCCTTACTTTGAAAGAGGTACGGGCCTCCTCAAAACTGATTACATGCACAGATCTGCAGTCATGAGACTGCATTCATATATGCTGACCTGTCCAGATCCAAACACAGTGAAAGCTTTAAACCATGAGGAAAAGAAGTCTAAGATGGCATCCTTGTTTCATTTATCAGAAATGGTTTGGTATGAAGTGTGAATGGAAATTAAACCATTAGTAAACAAACATTAGACAGCAACTGAATGCGCTAAATCACAAAAAATGTAAGAAAAAGGATCAGATAAGAATGAAATAAATGTGAACAATTCATAAATATAATGGGAAGTACAGAGATCTCTTGTAACAGCCTCATGTTGACCAAAATGTGATGCAAAATTGTTAAGGAGAGGTGAAATTAAACCAAAAGCTGAAAGGTTAATGATGATGGCCCAGGATAATGCACTACATGCATGTTGGTTTACAAAATCCATTGAAAAGGTAAAAAAACAGACAAATGCAGGTTCTATAAAAAAGAGTTGTAAGCAATTGCAAATCTTGTTGCTGGTTGTGATACACTCAAGGCAGAAGGCCTATATACTCAAACACTGAATAATGTGGCAAGACTGTTGCTATGGGGGTTATGCAAACACTACAATACATATAAGTAGCTGAGAAGAGCTGGAAACATGAACCACAAACCATTGTTGAAAATGTTGAAGTTTATATCACATGGGATCACCCATTATCAACAGTTCAAAAAATGGATGCGAGAAAATCATTTGCAGTAATCCATGAAAAAATGACAGAAGTAGCATTGATCTTTGAAATTGCTACACCCAGTGATTACAACGTCTTAGATTAACAAAGTCATAAAATATCAGGATTTTTAGGCAGAAACAACAGCAACATAGAAAAAAGATCCAGACAGATCCAATAGAAGTAACAGGTCTACAGTAATAAAAAAATTGTTTACAGTTGTACTTCAATATGTTACCAATACATGTAACTCTGTATGAATTAGAGAAAGAGTTATTTCTGAGAACATTGTAAATACTGAGAAGAGCTCTTTTAGCAAACAATCAAATACTGAAAATAAACCAGGAGAAATGTGGAGAACCTGTGTTAATAGAAAGAGATGGTCAAAAGACAGAGACCAAGCATATGTACCAACTATCATCTTCTGCCTCTTATATGTTCTTTTTACCTTTGCTATTCATGTAGCCTATGTTCTACTAGTATAGGAAGTTATCATAATGGGTCCACATGACAGCTGCTAATTATTGTTTGATTACGTATTCTAGGATTGCTGTATGAACATGACGACCTGCAGCCAATAGCACTGATGTTAGGGACAGGGGATACACAGCTAATGTAGAAGGTATCCCCATGTGACATGGCAGATGTGTGAAATGCAGTGGGTACTGCAATCATGTAGCTGTAACTGTTAGGAATGAGGTTATCAAGTATAAGAGAACATTGCGTACAAATATTTAACAGTACCTTTGCCATGACTGTTAACCTTAATCACTGTTGCATTGCAGTATAGGGACAATTGTGACACAATGGAGTTGGTGAAAGATTGTGGAGCGACATCTTCTTGAACAGTTTCAGTGATACCCTGAATGGTCACTTATTCAATTATCTGTACATACATAATTGTTAGGTACAGTGCAATGTATACGGTCAGTCCAGACAAGAAGAGATGGGAATGGAAAGCGCATACTGGAGAAAAGTGCATTGTTTTGAAGGTGGAAAACATTGTTTAAAGCAAAGATGATGAAGCACCAGTCATGTTTCTTTCCATTAGTGATAGTAATTGTCTGGGTTTAGTATATGACTGGATTGCGTATGTATTTAAATTTACAGATTACAAGAAGGTATAATAAGTGGGAATTTGCTTTTTAAAAATAAGTATGTAAAGGCATAATATAGAAAATGATATGTAAATACTATATATAAAAACAGACACATATGAGAAATATTTGGCATGTTAAACAGATAAGCATCAAAGATGTAGTAAAGCTAATATGGAGTGAGTTCACTTCAGTACAGATAAATGTAGGCACAATAAAGATTACCTCAAGCATATAAATTGAGAAATAAGTCAGTATATAATAACTTATTATATACGGCAAAATATATGCACTTGAAGGATGTTAGAGATGAAAAGAACACTAGTTATTTTTAGAATTTTCCAACTCACTTTTGACATATAACCAGCCATATATAAATTACACAGACTTTGCGCATATTACAAACTATTGATTATTCAGTGATATTTAATATAAATGTGTAATTTGGAGTGTTACTTATTCTACTTATGGATAAAGCATATAATCTTGCTGTATGGGGTACGGATGTGTGGTAGGTACAAATGAAGGGAACCATAACAAAATAATATCAGGATTCTTAATTTAGAATCCAATTATTATATAATATAAGCAAGTACATTTTTATTCATATTTCTTTACTTGGTTACGTCAGTTTTGTTCCACTTCATATGTATTTTTTTTTTTTAGAAAAAATTAAAAGCCTTTGATTCAAAGATGCATCTAAGGATATTGGGACACTTTTTTTACTGTTTATCAAGGAATGCAGAGTAAGGTCTGTCTTCATATTCATTTGGATATGGAGACCACCCTTCACTTGCAGTCTGAGTTCTCTTTGGGAATTTAACCACAGGGGACTATTGTGACAGCAGGACATGGGTGAATACAGAAGCTCTGCAAAATTTAGCTGAATAAAGGACAGCTGCAAAGAGGAATGCAGTGATGTGTCATACCATGATGTCATGCAGCAAATCTCACTATCTCATTGTAGGCTTGATCTAGCTCATACTGAAGTAAAGACTATCAGACAGGTAAAAGATGGGTGAGTAAAGGAAAGGGGGAAGAAGTTCTCCATTGAAGTAGATAGGCTGCCACTATGACTAAGAAATGCAACAACTCTGTAGAGTCTTCCTAATTTTTCATTTGTTTTCACCATTATGTTGCCTACTTATTTATCAAACTAAAGTGATTACCTGTTATCGGTTATTGTGACAGATACGCTGTGGGTCACCTTTAGGAACCAGAAAACCCATGACATGTATTTAAGCCTACTGGAGATACTCACCATCCAACCCAATGCTATAGTCATGGGTGATTTTGATTAACCCACTATTACCTAGGAATCATACAAAACCAAACATGCAAGCAAAGAGATTTCTGGACTTTGCAAACATTAAATCCCTGGACTAGATTGTCAATATGGCAAAGAGGGGTGCAAACATACTGGATCTGGTTCTCAGTAATGTGGAATAGTGCTGTACACCCTCTAGTGTAATGTCCTCTATGGTAAGGTCAGACCACATATGGTCTCTTTTGAAGTAAAAAACAAAACCCAGAACCCCAGCTAATCCTGGAATGGTCAGAAACTACTCTAAGGCTAAGTTCCTACTATTAAGTGACAACCTGGCAAAATTTCAAGCCCCCCTAAACCCTGACAACAATGAATAGACAGAACTGTTCAAAGAAGCCATATACAAGCATGTTAGTAGCTACATGGAGGCAGCTGTACCCACCAGGAATATGAACAGATGTAACTAAAAAACAAGTCACCCTGGTGGTCTCACAACATCAGTAGGCTGTATAGGAACCCTGGTGGTCTCACAACATCAGTAGGCTGTATAGGAACCCTGGTGGTCTCACAACATCAGTAGGCTGTATAGGAACCCTGGTGGTCTCACAACATCAGTAGGCTGTATAGGAACCCTGGTGGTCTCACAACATCAGTAGGCTGTATAGGAACCCTGGTGGTCTCACAACATCAGTAGGCTGTATAGGAACCCTGGTGGTCTCACAACATCAGTAGGCTGTATAGGAACCCTGGTGGTCTCACAACATCAGTAGGCTGTATAGGAACCCTGGTGGTCTCACAACATCAGTAGGCTGTATAGGAACCCTGGTGGTCTCACAACATCAGTAGGCTGTATAGGAACCCTGGTGGTCTCACAACATCAGTAGGCTGTATAGGAACCCTTGTGGTCTCACAACATCAGTAGGCTGTATAGGAACCCTGGTGGTCTCACAACATCAGTAGGCTGTATAGGAACCCTGGTGGTCTCACAACATCAGTAGGCTGTATAGGAACCCTGTTGGTCTCACAACATCAGTAGGCTGTATAGGAGAAGAAGGAAAAATGGCAAAAATTAGGAGATGTAGCACCCAGCAGGACAAATACACTCTCATCAAACTGAACAAACGCAGAGGAAAAATAATGCACACCAAGTCAAATTTAAGGTAAATTTGGCCTCTAAGGCCAAGGACAATCACAAGGCATTCTTTAGCTATCTCTGCATCTTCAGAAGTAATACACAACTGCATGCAGAGTTCACTGACAATTGAACCCCCTACACTGAGTTAGAAGATAGAACAAACCTACTGGTAGACAAATTCAGCTCTAACTTTACTATCTCTCTCCTCCTCGGCCTTCCCTCAGTAAATCCCATCAAACAGAGCTCCCATTACTATCACTAGGGAACAGGTTCTCAATGCTCTGTCTAAGGCCAGCAACACCTCATTGATGTGCCCTAACAATATCCCAGGCTGCCTTCTAAACAGCATGAACCATGACCTGTCAGGCCCTCTGGAATCTTTATTTAACCATAGCCTCCAAACAGGCTTCTTGTCTCACAAATGGAGAATGGCAACCACCATCCATCTACACAAAGGCAGGCTATCTATGGATCCTGGAAACAACAGACACATAAGTCTTACTAGTCTCATATGCAAGGACACTTAAAGAATTATCATGGAAATGATCAATAATGACAAAGGAAACATCCAGACATTGGACCCAACCCAGTTTGGTTTTGTTCAAGGGCAGATCATGCCTAGTCAACTTGGCAGGTTTGTTTGATAAGGTCACCAAAGCAAAGGACATTGGTAAAATGGTTCACACTGCCTCTTTTGAGCTGGCCAAGGCATTTCACACAATACCCTACTTGGGCATTGTTGACAAACTCAAGAGATTAGGTATTTACCCTTATTTCACCTGGTGGATAGCCAGATTGCTCACCGACAGGAACCAGGAAGTTAAAACTGAGGAATCTACTTCTGCAAAGAGGCTAGTCACCTGTGGAGTCCCTCACGGATTAGTCCTGAGACCATTCCTTTTAGCATCTACTTCTCTGAAGTCAAGGACAATATCAAGGGCTTCTGGCTGACCAAATTTGCAGATGACTGAAAACTGGGAGCAGTCACAGAATCCCCACCAACACTAATGTTCTACCAGAGGGGCTGACACAGACAACTGGTGTCAGACATGTGAACTAAAACTAAATGCTAACAAATGAATAATAGTTTTCTTTAGAAAGTTAGCCACCCCTAGTGACTACCATACTGACAACATACCACTAAGATTCGACCCACTAGTCAGAGACTTGGAGGCACATGTAGACAGAAATCCAGCCTTTGACCATCGTGTCTCTATGGCAGTAAGGAAATCATTCTATGTCGTGCAACTTATAAACAAAGGTATGGCATCTAGGTCCAAAATGGTCATTGTTCCACTGTATTTGGTACTCATCAGATCTATCATTGAGTACAATATCCTATTTGGTATGTACCTAACCACATCCAACAACTAGAATGTCTGCAGAGGTTCCTCACTAAAAGAATAAATGGCATAAATAACATGTCCTATGCAGATCACCTTAAGCAAATCTCTGGTGAATTGTAATTGCATTTAGAGACTTAAAGCAAGTATCTGCCCTGACAGGTTTCTTAAACAATTAAAAGCCATTGGTTGCTAACACTACCTGTAGGTTAACAGTATCTGACAGATACATACATTTTCCATCTGCTTGCATTGACTCAATCACCTTCAGGGGGTCTGTAGTTAAGGATGATATGTATTTAAGCAACAGCATTATGCTTTAGTTGTAATGCACTAATATCATCATCTGAGAACTTAATTTTGTTGTTATTACACATATTTTCTATTTTATTTCATTAGTTTCATAGTAAAGCATCTGTGGTTGAAAAGGGACCCCAGTAGTCCAGTTTACATACATATAAATTAAACACACAGTCATCATATTCCTAGCCATGCTCTATATTTAGCATAACTAAATGTATTTGCTTACGTAAGAATGGCCCCAAAGCTCAGCATTTGCTACAAGCATTGCAGTGCAGAATAAATGGGAGGGGGGGGGCTCCTAAAGAGATCACCACATCATTAATTACTATTTGTCTAGTTTACCATTATTAATAGTTATTAGTGTTTTAAATAAGGATTTAGTGTGTTTGGGAAAGTGATATTTCCCATTTTTTAATTTATAAATGCATAGTGATACCCTTCGGGAAAAACAAGGTAACCCCAAGCTACCATATAGGTGGCAATCCACTAAGCACAGAAGAGGTTATCAGGGACCTGGGGACCCAGGTTGACAGTGGCCTTTCTTTTGACACTCATGCTGCTAAAGTGGTTAGAAAGACCTTCTACATTGCCCATCTGATCATGAAGGGATTCACATCCAGATCTAGTGAGGTCATTGTTCCCCTGTACTCTTCACTTATCAGACCAATGATCGAGTACAATGCCCCATTCGGGATGTATCTCACCCGACATCTGCAGCAATTGGAGAGACCCCAAAAGTTCCTCACCAAAAGGATAAAGGGACTCCAAAATCTGTCATATGCTGCCAGATTGAAGAAACTCCAGCTCTATTCAGTCGCATACCGTCTGCTCAGAGGTGACATGTGCCTGACATACAAGGCCATGTCCAACCCGGAATTAATGGACATGCTCCACCTCAAAAAATCCTAATCCACCAAAACCACTAGAGCAAGCGACTTAAACCTTAGCACGGATATAAATAGGACGTGCTGGAGGGATAGATTTATCACTCAGAGACTCCCTATGCTGTGGAATAAAATCCCGGTCCATGTGAGGCAGAGCACCTCGCTGACTCTGTTCAAGAGAAATCTAGACCTGTGGATGGGAGATCGTAGGTTTACCCCGGGAATCATCTCTGTGTCACTGCTGGACAGAGGCACAACAAACTAATGGGCACAGTATTTTTTCATATAAGGGGTGGCGTAAGCCACAAAAATTTGGGCTAGGCTTATAAATGCCTTAGGGCAGATAGCCTAGTATAAACCTATGAACCTATGAACCTATATATGAATATTTCAACTGATCTGCAGGGCTTAGCAACAGAATCACACTGTAATGTGAGCTTTATCCAGATGTACTGTATTTCTTTGGGTGTAAAATATTTTCCAAAAATAAAGTTTGTCATGAGAGATAGGAGTAGAAGAACCAGAAACATATGAATTCCAGCTGCCAGTCTGCATACTGTGCAGAAACCTTCCAAGTAGCTTTCTGAGGAGAAAAACAGAGAAGTTTGTAATTGTAATGTGCCTGACCAAAGGAATAACATATGATGTCCGTCACTTATTACGTCCACTAATATTCCACAAGTTACATGCTCTGTCTTCCTGCAAACTACTCAGTCAAGAAATCACCCTGAGCTTGTATTTTGTTTATCTTTACTGGCCAAGAGATCACTCTGGGATGGTGTCTGAGAACACCATGTTCATAACCATATTAATGCTGCTTAGACAATTTATGTTAAAGTCTTCTATAGGCTGTTATTCTGAATCCTTATGGCTGTTAAACTACTAAGTGCACACGTAAAACTAAAAACAATGCTATGACTGAATATCAGTACATGGATGTACACTTCTATGGGAATCAGACATTAATAACTAGGTCACTGTGCAACTTAACGCTTCATAGTTGAGACCTGGCAGTCATAGGAATTAAGTGCACAGAAAGTGGATGTGCTGCATCAATTTGTCAAATGATCTGTTCTAAATTCAATGAGGCCTTGCTTTATGGTTTCACAGTTGCATATAAATAGCTCGATGCACATTTCATTGACCACTAAAATGTTATACCACTGCAGTGCCTTCTGACCTAATCATGTGCTGCCTGTTAGACAACTAACATTGCAACAGATGACTAAGACGTCTACCTGTTTCTAGAATGCATAACTTATAGCAGGATGTGTGTAACCACATTACAAAGCCTTACACATGTGCACATACATAGATACACACACACACACACACACACACACACACACACACACACACACACACACACACACACACACACACATGTGCAAACTATACATAGTATCAGAAATCAAGTAGTTTTCACATTTTCAGACAGGAAAAAATTAATGTGCCTACTACAGAATAGTACTAAAGCACAATAAATGCAATCCTTTTGTAAAACTACAGGCATTAAATTCCTGAGGTCTCCAAGTGATTATTTATCATAAGGAATGTGGCAATATAATTAACTCAATGGCTATAAAAAGGCTGTAAAACTAGTTGTAAGGCAATTATACTACATGCATATAAATGGTGTCATAAATCTCTCAAACAAATAACACTCCTACAAAGATTAAAAACATTATTCAAAGTTGTCATAATATCTAAGACATCAGATTCAAAGTGACTGGTTCCAAGAACATATTTTCAAAGAGGATAAATAATGCAAAATGCTCATTTTCATGCTAGAGTATTACTGGGTTTTTCATTGGGAACAAATGGTTCTGGTACATTTAGTAGTGACAATATTACTCT
This sequence comes from Protopterus annectens, assembly GCF_019279795.1. Taxonomy (NCBI): domain Eukaryota; kingdom Metazoa; phylum Chordata; order Ceratodontiformes; family Protopteridae; genus Protopterus; species Protopterus annectens. Next base: position 1,773,978,869 of record NC_056735.1, on the reverse strand, counting down.
AAAAAGGAAATTAGGTATATTTTAATAAGTAGAAAATTATTGCATCCTTGTTACACAGCATTTTGAGTAGAATTTGTTAATAAATTATTTTTTTCTGAAAAAAACTAAAACTTTATGCTTGGCATGTTTTAATGAAACAGAACAGACTGTTAAAAGAAGCCTAACAAAATCTTTAGTTTCAAGTGTTCAGCTATGTCCAGTTAATAGTTCAATACCATTTGATTTAAACAGGCAGATTCTTCAAAGTCAGGCAAGCAATCAGCTTTCGCAAGGTACAGACAGCAGTGTGACATGATATGACATGAAGATATTTGATCCAGACATGCAGAGCTCTCTCAAATTTACACTTAATAATACATCTCCTGCCTGTGTACAGGATCATTGATAAGATGCTGTAAGAACATCACAGTATAACTTCATTTCATGCGTATATGCCATGCAGTGTTGTATACATTTTTTCTTCATTTATCTTGAGGGAGTTATGTGGAAAAAGGAGAGGGAAGTTAACTTAATAAATCCTTTGTCCAGTATGTCACTGGATGCAATACTTTTGAGCAAGTATGTGTAATCCCATGTAATCAACAGGGTTACTCAAATATCCTGTTACCTGCAAAACCCCAAATCACTGTCGTTGGTAAGCTCTGAAGCAACTTAAAGTTACATCTGCCAGAGGATGAGAAAACAGACCAGCATCCACACAGAGTCACTCTTCTGGCCTAGCCCTCCATTGCAGGCCTCACTTCCTAAACTCTGGTCATTGACAGTTAACACATTTCTTTTTCAAGGGAATTGAACTAATTATGATTTAGGTTATAAGTGAGTCTCTGATCATACCAACGATATTTTATGTTTGAGACATGGATGTCAAGAAATTTTCCTCAAGAGTAGAGCAAAGTTTAAGAAGTGAATCCTGACAGCAAAATTAAAGAACACATAAAAAATGAATTATGATGGGAGAGACCCAGATGTAATTATTTGTAGTGTATATAGCTTTAGCTCCACAAATACACTAGCTACACAGGAAACATGGAGAAGCGCAAAGTGCTTTACAGCTTTGAAAGCCATAAACACTTTGTGCTGTGATACAGACAACAGCCAGATGCTAAGTGCCCCACTGATGAATGAACAGCTTTAAAATCTGTTGTTTCACTCTGCCATGCATTTGTGTGTGACAGCAAAGTGTGTAACAGGTTCTAAAGTAGTTTTCCTTTCTTAATGATGTTCTATGGTGGCTAGTATTGGCAGATGTTTTGCTCTAGTGTGAGCCATTACACCTGACATATACATTAACCTAACTCTTCATTTCTTTGTCTAGATCTCCTTACCAACATCCCACTACATCTATTCAGTTTTTCTGTCTCCCAAGTGTTTGCCACTCATTCTCCTGCACTTAATAGCACACCCGCCTCCAGCTTCTCCTTACCTCTCCTCCCAGTAGCTTCTCTTCTCTTGTCTGCTTATTCAAGTTACTCATTTCTTCCTCCTTCACACTTGTTCATTCATCATCCCCCCAAAAAAACATCCATTCACTATCTCCACCCTGTCCTTGCATTCTATTAATATGTCTGCATCTCTCTGCCCTCTTCATCCCTATTAAAGCCTGGCTTGTTTAAATCTGTTCACAAACCTTGTTTGCCTTAAATAACATTCTGCTACTTAGAAGAAGCCTTGTACAGGTATTGCCACTATACATACCAATTTATGCAATGTGTAAATACTTGCATTCCCCTTCCACAATCTGAATCTAATGATCTGTAACATTCCGCAGTATGTTTGCTATCTGAGTTAAATCCAAATGATGGTCATTACACCCCATCCTCCCCACCCTACTGCCAGTCATAGCTCTCATAACCAGTGACAATTATCTTCTTTACAGTATTGCTTTTTACACTATCATTCCTAGTCATTCTTCCTCCCACATGAACAGGTACCCTTCGGCATCAGATATGACCACTTTATCTTCATCCTTAATCAATAATACATGTCACTGGTACGTATTAAACTTTTAAAAGCTCAACCCATTTCCTATTCATTGCTTATACTTATGCTCCCATTCTATGTGCTGGTCCAAACCCCGTTTTCCTACACTCTGCATTACAGTATACCTATCCATTAAAAATATTTAAAACTTTTCACACATACCTCACTTCTACCTGCCATTCACTTATTTAAATTTGGGTTAGTACACCTAGAAATCATATTGCTGTTCATATTCAATGCAGTTTCAACATACTCCATAGGTCAGTAAGTCTATTCTAATCTCTACCTTTGCTTTCCTGCCTGAGTGTACATATCATTTTTGTAAGATTTTTTTTTGTCTTAATTTATATAACTGTTATATTTGTAATTCTGTATAAATCTTGTATACATTTTGTATAAATTTTATATAAATTATACTGTGGAATTTTTCTCCCTGGGCCTCTGCTGAAAATGGGTTTCTGCCAAGTTGGAATTTCCTGGTAAATAAATGTTAAATAAATAAATAAATAACTTCTGCCTAAACAGTCATTAAGTGGTTTTATGCTTCTCCACATCCTGTGTCCTTATGTGCCTTTTCAAAGTCCTACACAGCCCTGTCCTAATATAGGTTCATAGATTCATACTAGGCTATCTATCCTAGGGCATTTATAAGCCTAGCCAGAGTGTGTTTGGCTTTCGCCACCCATTTTAAATTCATTTTGCTATGCCCTTTTTCGAGGTTAGTATACTGTGCCTCTGTCTAACAGTGACAAAGAAGGGATACCCGGGGTAAACCTACGATCTCCCATCCACTCATCAAGATTCCTCTTGAAGAGAGTCAGTGAGGGACTCTGCCTAACCTGGACTGGGATTTTATTCCAGAGTGAAGGGAGCCTCTGGGTTATGAATCTGTCCCTCCAGCATGTCCTATTTATTTCAGTGCTGAAGTTCAAGTCTCTCGAGCGCGTAGCTCAATGGGATTTGGATTTTCTGAGGTGCAGCATGTCCATTAATTCCGGGTTGGACATGGCTTTATACATCAGGCACAGATCGCCTCTGAGCAGACGGTATGCCACTGAGTAGAGCTGGAGTTTTTTAACCGGGCAGCATATGGCATCTGTTTGAGCCCTTTTATCCTCTTGGTGAGGTACTTTTGGGGTCTTTCCAGTTGCTGCAGGTGTCTGGTAAGGTACATCCCAAAAGGGGTATTGTACTCAGTTATGGGCCTGATGAGGAATGAGTAAAGAGGTACGATGACCTCCCCTGATCTAGATGTGAATCCCTTCATGATTAGGTGGGCTATATAAAATGTTTTTCTAACCACTTTGGCCACGTGGTTGTCAAATGAGAGATTGCTATCAACTTGGGTCCCCAGGTCCCTAATTACTTCTTCTGTACTTAATGGATTACCACCTATGTGGTAATTTGGGGGGACTTTGTTTTTGCCAAAGGGGATGACGATACACTTTTTGATGTTTAGCTTGAGGCCATGGCTCTGGCACCAGTTGTCTATTTCTATGAGGCCCTTTTGGAGGATGCTTGTGTCGGCTGGAGAGTCGATTATGGCTCCCAGTTTGCAGTCATCTGTGAACTTGGTCAGCCACAGCCCTTCTGTGTTGGCCTGTACCTCCAAGAAATATATACCGAACAAGAGAGGTCCCAGGACTGAGCCTTGTGGGATGCCACTTGTAACTGGTTTGGAGTCTGACATGGCTCCAGCAATTCTAACCATGTGGGTTCTTGCCTTGAGCCAGTTTGCAACCCATCTAGTGACATAGGGGTTTATATTTAAGCTGGTGAGCTTATCTATAATGCCCAAGTGGGGTATTGTATCGAAGGCTTTTGCGAGGTCCAGGTAGGCTGTGTGGACCACCTTCCCCTCGTCAATGGCCTTATATCCCACAGTGTATATCTTTAAAGGCACAAGAAAAGTAATTGCAAACATTTTAAACATTTCAGAGGATTAACAAATTATTACAGGAATGTTAGTAGTAATCAAAACTGAGCAAACAGATAAAATAAATAAATTAGCAAAAAAAAGCTACTATTTTTCCTAATCAGTTCTTGATGTAAACTTAATAAAAAAAATCTCTAATCTCTTCAAAGAATGTTCCCATTTTTAGCTTCAGTACATCCTCTGTCTTATTCCAGAATATAACTGCTGATGACTTACACTACATTAGCCTGGTACCATAATATTTTGCCCCAGTACAAAAGCTGCATGTGCACATTTGATTAAGATCATTGTCGTTACTGTATCACTTGTTTTTATTCATTGCTCTTTTCACAATCAC